>NW_010232035.1:573-1727 GCF_000690775.1 Eurypyga helias | reverse complement strand
GGATGGCATCCCTTCCCTCCTGCATATCGGCCACACCACACAGCTTGAAGTCGTCGGCAAAATTGCTGAGGGTGCACTTGATCCCATTTTCCCTGTCACAAAGATGTTAAACAGCATCGGTCCCAGTGCTGACCCCTGAGGAACGACGCTCGTTACTGCTCTCGCTCGTTACTGGTCTCTACTCAGACACCGAGCCATTGACCACCACGCTCTGAGTGCGACCATCCAGCCAGTTCCTTATCCATCGCATGCTCCATCCGTCAAATCCATGTCTCTCCAGTTAAGAGACAAGGATGTTGTGTGGGACGATACCAAAGGCTTTGCACAAGTCTACATAGATTACATCGGTTACTGGCTTTCCCAAAGGTCTGGAGAAGTCTGGAGATGACTTAATGAATTCAACAGGCCAGTACATTTTTATGTTAGAGAAGAACATGTATCTACATACATTTGAATACTTGCATGAGCACACACACAGAGGAACCCAGAAGTGAGGCAACTGCAATGTTTGCTCCTTGTAGGCCCTGTCATTAGGAGAAGGGACTCAGATACTGAAGTCAGAGGAACTGATTTGTCCCGGGTAAGAATCTACCCTTCTCCAACAAAGACCTCAAACATTTGCATGTACAGCTGAGGAAAGCAACAGCAGTATGGGGGAGAAAGGTGTATGTATGAACTTACACTGAAGGAGTCAAAACTGTAAAGAAACGTATCATGGAATCACAGAATGGTTGAGGTTGGAAGGGATCTCTGCAGGTCATCTGGTCCAACACCCCTGCTCCAGCAGGGACACCTACAGCCAGTTGTTCAGGGCCACATCCAGGCACCTTTTGAATACCTCCAAGGTAGGAGACTGGTGGGCAGTCTTCCGTCACCCTCGCAGTGAAAAAGTGTTGGATGACATTCAGAGGGAACCTCCTGTTTGCGTGTGGTCCCATTGCCTCTTGCCCTGTCACTGAGCACCACTGCAAAGAGGCTGACTCCACCTTTTCTACCACCCTCCCTTCAGGTACTTACACACCACCGCTACCATCCCCTGCGCCTCCTCTTCTCCAAGAACAGTCCCAGATAAAAATCCTGCTTTAACTGAACTTTTTTTTTTTTTTTAAAAAAAAAGGTTTCTCAGCTGGATTACTTATCCTTCCAGGACCTGC
>NW_010232035.1:0-371 GCF_000690775.1 Eurypyga helias | reverse complement strand
TTCTGGCACCCTCGGAGTGAAAAAGTGTTGGATGACATTCAGAGGGAACCCCCTGTTTGCGTGTGTTCCCATTGCCTCTTGCCCTGTCACTGAGCACCACTGCAAAGAGGCTGACTCCACCTTTTCTACCACCCTCCCTTCAGGTACTTACACACCACCGCTACCATCCCCTGCGCCTCCTCTTCTCCAAGAACAGTCCCAGATAAAAATCCTGCTTTAACTGAACTTTTTTTTTTTTTTTAAAAAAAAAGGTTTCTCAGCTGGATTACTTATCCTTCCAGGACCTGCAGATCTGTCCTGAAAGACAGACAAGCCAGCTGAAGACAGGGGACTGTAACAGGTTTGAAAGAACGAGGAAAGCTCGGGCGACG
>NW_010232034.1:0-4207 GCF_000690775.1 Eurypyga helias | reverse complement strand
CGGTACAGCCCACGGCAGCACCACTCTGACTCCTGGGGCAAGCTGATTCATGACAGCGGGGAACACGCAGGAAGGACCCGGAGCCTCCGGAGCCGGGAGAAGGGCAGGGAGGGTGAAATCCCCCTCTTCCTCAGCGAAGGGAATGTTTTTGCTCCGCCTCACTCTTCTCCCACCCGCAGTGTGATGCTGCATGCTGGCAGTGCCCCCACCGTCCCGCGCCCCTGCTTTGGCTCCCCAGCCTGAGCGAGGTCCGGGGGCCGGGACACAGGTGGGCTGGAGATGGGGTGCTCCTCAGCACAGGGTGCTTTTAGGGGCCGTGCAGGCAGCCTGGGTCCCCACCAGCCCTCTCTTACCTTCCACGGGCTCCTCGTGGGTGTTGGTGTACACGAGGTGAGTAGTGATGCTCAGGGAGTACCCGTTGGCACAAGCCTTCACCCTGGAGCTCTTCAGGGGCAGAGCCTCCCAGGAGGAGAGTGCGTAGAGGCCCGGCATGGTCCCGCTGCAGGCAGAGGGGAGGCAGGCACTGAGCGCTCGGGGATGGGGTCTGCCGGGATGGCGCTTGTCCCTGCAAGCCACTTCCATCTGCCCAGCTTGCGAGTGGGGAGCAGGACCCCAGCACTCCCCATCCCAGGGATGCCGCTCTGCAGCATCCACAAAACACATGGACCTGGACCCAGGTCTCCAGTCCACCTGTAAACCCTGTCTGGAGCCACAGGAGCCCACAGAGAGCTCTTCCTCACCCTGGGTAAATAAACCGGGCTGCGGGGCAGCGGAACGACTTCTCCCGTGGGCAGCAGCAGTGACTTGCAAGCCCCAAGCCCTGGCAGACAGCTGGGACTTCTAGACAGGATGGATAATGGCCAGGCACAGGCAGCCCATCTCTCAGCCCTCCCCCAGCAGCTTGGTGGCTCCAGAGCCTCCCAGACCATCTCCCGCCGTTGGGAGCATCGGCTGCTCCCATCCCCATCCACCCACAGAGGTTACCAGGGTAATGTTTAAAAAAAAAAAGGTGAGAAGCCCAGTATAACTAGGACAAAGCAGCGAGGAGTGTTTGCAGGGGTTTAATAATTAACAACAAGGTCAGCACTGCACTGAGGAGCGGCACAGGGGGGGAAGGCACTGCAGGGGGGAGCCCAGCTCAGGGGACCGTGCTCTCTGCCTCCAGGCGAGTAACACTTTGCCCAGGGATGGAGGTGTCCGGCATCCCGCCGTTTGGCTGTGGGGAGAGGGGCAGCTGGGGGTGCCTTCCAGCCAGGCACTTCCAACCCACTCCACAGCTCTCTTCCCCTTGGGAAAACTACCTGGGAGCAGCATCCCAAATGATTGCTCAGAGCCAAGGCATCTCTAACATCACCTCACCCCGTGCCATCAAATACTAGTGTAAAACTTTTGGGTCAACCTTAGGCCTGCCCACCCGTGGATAGTGTGTGCGGGTCCCGCTCCAGGCATAGGTCCCACTCCAGGTGTGGGTGTGCACCTCCCCACCGAATCCCCTGCCCGCCCCAAGCGCCTGCGAGCCAAGGGCAGCAAGGTCCGTACGTCACGCCGTGTGCTGATGCTCCGGTGTACAATGTGCCCGGGGCAAGGACGAGGCCAGGTACGAGCGAACCATCTGGTCCCCCCGCTCCAATGGCCTTCGTCCCGGGAACAGCTCGTACGAACATTGGTAACGGGAGGCTCAGGGTGCCCTCAGCGCACAGTCACTGGGTGCCTCTCCCCCAGCATCCTTGAAAGCAGAGCAGCACCAGGACCGAGCCCACGGCTGGCCTAAGGCAGGGAGCCCCCGAGACGTGCAGAAGTGCATTAGCGATGCGGCTGCATCCCGGGCAAACAAGTCCATTACGCTGGAGCGGAGCCGTTTACCCGCTCACTTGGCATCACGGGGTTCTGCTGGCAGGTCCTGACCACCCAACAACCCCCTGCCCTTGCCAGTCCTCCACCCCGTGTACAGGGGGCTGCATGCACTGCTGAGCCCCCCCAAACTGCTCTCCCGGCGCACAAGGTGGTACAGGGTCCCTGCACAGCCCAGTTTTCCGGACACCGGCTGCGCCACCACCAGGAACCAGGAACACCATTAGCCACGTCCCGCTCCGACCACAGCACCCAGCCGGGCTCTGGGGACCGCGACTCCCCCAGCCCAGCCACAGTGAGCCATTAAAGATGGATTTCACCCCAAAGCCCTTCCATTTGTTCCCAAGGCGCCCAGCTTAATGCTCAGCAACGCGCTTGCTATTTGCTGTGCCGCCCGCCGGCCGGGGCACTGCCGGCTGTTTACCAGGGACTTACTGGAGAAGCCGTCCCAGCTGCTCTTTATCACTTCTCTTTACATTTACACGCGCAGAGTAAACAGGGCCCATCTGGCCACGCTGTGCTCCGCGCTGGCTGCTCTAAGCCCCGTGCTAATGAATAAAACCAGACCCGACTGTCCTCACCCCGGCCTCTTCATCCTCCTCCCCTGAGGCAACAAATTGTCCCCAGGTGCCAGCGTGGCACCCCGAACAGGTCCCCATCCCCATCCCCATCTCCAGCATGGCTGTTAGTGCCTCCGAAGCCCCTTCCTCTTCCTCTCTTCCCACCGGCTACCCCCAGCAGCTGGTTTAACCAGCAGCATTCCCGGTACGGAGAGGGACGCGGCAGGAGCAGGGCTGGGGGCAGCTCGCTGGCAGTAAACAGCCCTCAGGAGGAGGTAACTCTTCCCTAGATCAGCATAACTTAACGCTTCTCTTCTCGCCCATGGGCAGGTGGAGTTTTTTAGCGAGGCTCCTGCAGGAAGCCAGGCACCCGTGCCCAGCTGACCCTCCTTAGCTGCCTGCAAAGTTGTCGGAGTTTCACTGTCTGCAGCCGCCTGTGCCAGGGTGCAATGTGGTCCCGGGGAAGGATGAGGCCGGCCCTGGCACAGACAAACCCAGAGGGAATTTCCACTGGTGACAGATGCACAGAGCAGTGCAAGAGAATGGGAGGAGAGGAGCCCATGCCTCTGTAGCATCACCCAGAGCAAGGAGGCATCGCTGCCCTCCTGCTCGTTACCCCGTTTCCCTCCCTGCAGGACACCCCAGCGTTGCTCCACAGGGATGGAGCACAAAGGCAGGAAAGCCAGATCCATCCCAACTCCCAGGAGGTGACCACAGAGGCAGGAGGTGCCCACGCAAGAGAATGGGAGGAGAGGAGCCCATGCCTCTGTAGCATCACCCAGAGCAAGGAGGCATCGCTGCCCTCCTGCTCGTTACCCCGTTTCCCTCCCTGCAGGACACCCCAGCGTTGCTCCACAGGGATGGAGCACAAAGGCAGGAAAGCCAGATCCATCCCAACTCCCAGGAGGTGACCACAGAGGCAGGAGGTGCCCACGGGTCACGCCGCTTTGCAGAGAGCCCGGAGGAGTGTAGGGCAAAGGGATTTGCCCAGCAGCTGCAGGTGGATGGGACGGGGCGAAGGGCTGTCCCCAGGCTGAGCCTCCAGCCTGTGGTGCTGTCTCCTGCCTGCTTGGTCTGCTGGGAAGTCGAAAGAGAGAGCGGAGTCTGCTGCACACACACACACACACACACACGTGTGCATGCACACGCATGTCCCGACACACGCATCGCATCCGGGACCACCATCTCCAGGACCTGTGCTGCTGCTCTCATCTCCTCGGGGCTGCTAAACACCCTGGAAAAACCCAGCCCCGTGGCAGGGAACAGGAGTTACTTGCCCTCAATGTACCCTAACATAGACACCCCTCAAAAAAAATACATCCCAGCTCCTTGGATTTCCCCAGGCACATCCCAGCAGGGCAGAAGGGTCCTGCTGCTCCTCTGGCCACGGGACATCTGTGGCGTGGGCCAGGGACAGGTTGTTGATCCCCTGGGCCATGTTCCCAGCAGTTATTAAAGCCAGCCCTGTCAGGTCCGTGCCGGATGGTGAATCCAGCACTTTCGTGGCCCTGCTGCCTCATCTCCCACCTCTCACCCCTCCTGCGAGCTGGGGCTGCAGGGGTGCCACCCTGGGGCACACAGGAATTGCACCACCCGGGTTCATGGGCATCCCAGACTACCTCTCCAACCCCAGCCCCGGCCCTGGCCCTTACCTGGAGGATGAGGAGGATGACACAGGGGCTGCAGGCTCAGCTCAGCCACGGCTGGGTCCCTGCCACCCGCAGAGCTCTCTGCCCCGGGAATAGAGGTGCTAAGGGGGCTGCGGTACCCAGGGAGGGGAGAGGAGCCGTCCCTCC
>NW_010232033.1:392-667 GCF_000690775.1 Eurypyga helias | reverse complement strand
ATACACCCCTGTGCCTTCCCCCCACCCCCAGTATCCCCATCACACCCATGGCACCCCACGCCCAGTACAACCCCTCAGACCCCACCCACACTCCTCTTACTCACCTCTCCCACCATACCCAGTCCCTTTGTGGTTTTTAACTGGGGGCTTAACCCCAGCTGGGTCAGGGGGTAACTGCTCAGAGCTAGACCCCCCCTCCGGCAGGGGACCAGGCCGTGGGGAAGAGCAAGGGGTCAGGGCAGGTCCCTAGGGACTAAGGGGAAGATGCTGTCAGC
>NW_010232033.1:0-316 GCF_000690775.1 Eurypyga helias | reverse complement strand
AAGGAGGAAGTGTTGGGGGTTGCAGCTGCCAGCACTTTGGGGGTGAGCCCAACTTCCCTCTCCAAAGCAGCCTGGGGTTGCAGGGGTTAAACTTGAGGGGCTTCAGGTAGACCAGAGGCCATTTTCACCCTGTGCCAAGCCCCCTCCCCACACACACACCCTCCCCAGAGACCCTACAATAACAAGCCGGGCGTGTGAGTCAGCTGGCCGCTTGCCCGGCCGGAGGAGCCCCTCCCTGGGCACTGGCCCAAAGGAGCTGTGCAGAAGGCCCCTGGCCCTGGCCCCATGCACGCACCCCCCCACTTCCCAGCAGCGC
>NW_010232032.1:0-1064 GCF_000690775.1 Eurypyga helias | reverse complement strand
TCACCGACAAAGATGTTAAACAGCGTGGGTCCTCACACCCACCCCTGCAGAACGCTGCTCGTTACTGGTCTCCACTCAGACACTGAGCCATTGACCACAAGTCTCTGGGTGCAATTGTAAATCATTGTAAAAGATCCTCACTTCCTGCGGAGGATCCAGGGAGAAAAATACAGACCTCCTCAATTTCAGCTATAACACTAGGAAGATCTATTGTAAAGTCAGACAACACTCACCTTACTGCACTCCCTAAACCCCCTTTGTTTCTGATGAAAAACACCAGCGAAAGGGGAGTAAATGGAGGTACAATTTCTGAAGAAAATTGGAAACCAAATTCTGCATTCAAAAATATTTAAAAATATAACTTTGACCTCCAGGATAAACAACACACCTGTTCTGCAAGTTGTTGTGCGGCCTCTTGCCCTCGCTAAAACCCTTTTGTCAGGAATTGTTGAAAAATGCAGAAAATCTTGAGCAATTAAGTTCAAGGATAATAACCTGCTATATTCGCTTTGTAGGCTTTGCAGAAAATGAGCTCTTGCTCATATGGTGAGGTCAGGGGCCACAGTGAGATGCAAGAGGTCAGGGTGCAGGAAGGTGACTCCTGACCTCTTGGTATCCCCTCAGAGGCGATGGGTTAATAATGACATGGTCTCAGTTTTGGTGATGGCTTGATGTGGCATCATCTCAGGTTTGATGAGGGGTTAATGTGACATCATCTCAGTTTGAAGGCCTTTCAGTGGAGGATTGATGAAGCTGAAGCAGTGACAGCTTCAAACCCATTCAGGTGTTCTGCAGGGAAATTCCACCTTTTCCCAAAAAGAACACCACCCAGCAAAGGAAGCCACAAGCCCATAGGGCTCCAGGGACTGTGAGCTTTCTGGTTTTAGGTGGTAAAAGGGGGATACTGAGAGCCCGGGGTGGGGGGCTGGTATTGGGGGAACTAGCAGGCGGCAGTCAGGGTAGCCCCACGCCCGCGTGCCGGTCCCGGAGCCCCGCAGGGGCGCAGTCCCGGGGCGGGTGTTCGAGCAGAAGGAGGGAAGGCGGACAGATCGGAGGGGGCGGCC
>NW_010232031.1:0-1943 GCF_000690775.1 Eurypyga helias | reverse complement strand
TGGCAGGAGGAAAAACAACACGCAACCGTGCAGCAGAAAGGAATACAGGAGCTGAGCCAGATGTCTGGAGACGTAGGGAGGACAGGAAATACGGTCAAAGTTTTGCAGTTTCTTCAAAGTTCTTTTCCAGTCCCGTATCCTTCCCGAACCTCTCTTCTCTTACGAGGGCGTTTCGGCTCGGTTCGGACGTTCAGTGTAGGATCCAGAAGGCAAGAAAAAATGTGTCTGGTGGTGATTGCTGCTGACCATAAAGTAGATTTTTTTTTTTTAACGTTTCTTCATATTTAGTTTATGTTTTCATTCGCTGCTGCACGGAACAGTAAGATAGCTTGACTTCCGATCATTAGCAGGAGTGTATGCAATATTATGAGGGCGAAAAGGTACTGACCTTTGACTCCACTGGAAAAATGAATATAAAGCATCTCGTTACGCTTATGCCAAAAAAAAAAAAAACCAATAAAATTGAAAGGAGGGCGTGATCAAGAGAAGTGCGCCCAAAGCATCGCTTAAAAAAAATCCACGAGTGTATCGCCAAAAATGGTTTAAAAGAGTTACCGAAAATAGCTAACCGTCCTGCTGCTGGTCGCGTACTCTAATTTTGCAGTGTTTCTGTAATTAATTTTAAGAGGTGCATTCGGAACTGCTTTGTGTCTGGGAGCTGGTATCCAAGGGTCTGTTAACTATTTCCTGAGAGATTCGGCTTTCGGGTGGTCCTGCTCCCCTGAACATCCCTAATAACATTAGCGAAAGAGCAGGAGTAAAGTACCTAGAGCACGTCTTGAATGTTGGAGGTTAAGATCTAGATCAGTTAAAACACATTAATTGCTTCTGAATGGTCTCAAAGAGCATTTGCCGTGTATGTGTATGTCAATAAAGCCTTGATTAGGGCGGGGATGGAAATTCACATCACACTCCAATTCACCAGGGTGCCCAGCGTGGCTGAAGTTACCGGTCTCTTAACAGTCCCGGGCTCCCGCCCGGGCACCCCGAGGTTATGCACCTCGGGGGGATGTTGGGGGAGAGGGAGGTCACCCCGTTCACAGACGCTGCGCCCCGTGAGAAGTCGGATCCTGCTTTCTCGCCGCTACGAAGCGGAGGCAACTTTGGCGTGCCTGATCTGTCCCTTACCGGCACCAGGCCGGTGGGGTGGGTTTTTTTTTAAGCAATCGGGAGAGCGACCCGTGTGGTTAAGTCGCTAATTCTCTGCTTTTTAAAGCGCTGTCGGGAAAGGGGTGTATAAGCGATGTGTACGCTTGATGCCTTATGCTCTCCGTGTAAGAAATAGCCACCTTATTCTTTGGGGGTGTGTGGGGAGGCCGTGTTTGTGTTAGTAAGCGCATCCAAATTCATAAACTAATAAATATATTGGAGTGCGCCAGAATATGCTGGAGAAGAAACTGGATCAGACGTGTCCGACAGGGAAATGACCCAGCAGGGGGTTTCTTCCCCACTCCCCCCGCCCCGCTTTGATTTGCACGGTTGCCTCTCTCCCCCTCCCCTCCTCTCTCCGCACGCACGCACGCACGCTGCAATATACGCTGCATACTGTGCCTGGCCACGCGAGTTTTCTGCCACATAGAGTTGGAAACCCGTCTGTGAAACGCTTGGGTTTGACCCAGCCTTTCTTCGGCCACCCCGTTTCATTACGCGTCTCTTTAAATCGAATGGCGTGGCAGTGCCCATTTATTCCGTGTCCCACTGTTTTTTTTTTTACCGCAACTGTCTCCCCCGACAATAAACGCGTCTGAACTGAACACAGCTATCGACGTGCTTCATTCGGGCAGCCGAAGGGTCTCTCTCGGCCCCCTCCCTCGGTGCCCCGGCCGGCGGTGCTGGCAGCAGGACGCCGGTCCGTTCCCGGCTTCGGGCGCGGGGGGAGGAGGGGGGACAGGGACACCCCGCTTCTCAGCCCCTCCGCTCGCAGGTGCCCGCTCCGCGCCGTC
>NW_010232030.1:0-349 GCF_000690775.1 Eurypyga helias | reverse complement strand
AGACTACACTCTATAGGGGTCTGGCACCCTATAGCGGCCCTGGGCCCCATGGAGACCCTAACCCTTCCCCCCTATAGGGTGCCGACATAGCTGGGCCCTATATGGCCCCCTATGCCGTATAGGGGCCGTACACCCTGGGCCTGACCCACAGGACCCTATAGCCCCCTGACCCACAGCACAGCGCTCCCATAGCCCCATATGGCTCCAACAGCCCATGGGGCTCCTACAGCCCTATAGGGCTCCTGCGCCCCATAGGCCCCCTATAGGTCTTCTGCCCCCCTTTGTGTCCCCTATAGCCCTATCGAGCTCCTGACCCCAATAGGCTCCCTATAGCTCTATAGGGCTCCTG
>NW_010232029.1:0-1534 GCF_000690775.1 Eurypyga helias | reverse complement strand
AGCCAGAGTTAAACCACAACACAGAGGCTTAGTCCTGCTGCCACTTCAAACAGCCAGTGGAATCAGGAAATCTACTTTCTTCCAGCTCTAAGTGGAAGATGCTGACCCTCTCTAATTGTGTTTTCATTTCTTTTTAATTTCTTTTAAAGTAGTTGTACTTTAAAGTGCATTTCAGGAAAGAGCACTCAAGGAAGGCAATTACTCAGCTCACTCTTCCGGCATTAGTCAGCTTCTCCCAGTGAAGAGTCATGAAGATTACATTCAGCATGAGATCAAGAGATAGCAAGAGTTTTTGCAGCAGAACTTCCAAGAAGTCATGGAAAAGATTATTTGAGACTAACTTGATTTCCTAAAACCACTGTCATTTTTTCCCAAAGATGAGAAGTCTGATTCTTTTCTAACAGAAGTGGTTTTAGGGGGAGGTTAAGTCCAGTTAGGTCCTTATCAAGGTCTTTCAACACCAAAGTCTTCAGTGAAATCAGGTTCATAGTGGTCTTTTATGTATTGAAGAGTATGGGACAGTATTTCTTTTCCATGCTCGGTAAAAATATGTAGGACTTTTCAGTTCAAGTGAAGGTAGTGGGAATCTGTTTCAAAAGAAATAAGGACCTCAGGTACCCCCAAGCTATATCTGTGGAGCTCCCTGCAAAAGGATGTCTCTTAGAAGGCTCTAAAATTTGTGGATCCATGGAGGCCACATATATTCATGAAAGAGAAATCCACTGAGATTCATGTCCCTGAATTAGAAGTTGTTGGAGGCCGGGAAGTAGAATTGCTAAGTAGATCTTTCATCTGACCCAGTACCACTGTCACGGGGTCACATATCTTCTGAACGTATGTGAGACATATGCTGTATGTCTCACAGAAGCTAGGCGTCCTCAGTGTGCCCTGGAAGGCATTCGGTAGTATCACATACACAAATCAGATACAGCGCCCGACTGGCAAATACATGGATGATCAGCCATGGTGAACGCAGCACTGCTAAAACAAGCATTCTGGACCCTTCCACAAGTGGAGTTAGTGTGGACTGGTAAGAAATTGTGGAAGTTATGTTGGCACGAGCAAAACCTAGAGTAAATCTGTGCTGTGCTATGAACCCTATCATCACCCCAGCTTCCAGTGAATAGTACAGCCCCGTGGACTGAAAGAACACTCATTTTTACCTCAGCTGCTAAATATACGTAACAGCATAGGTCAGTATTCCTTTGAATGTCTTCCCGTGCTTCTACCGTAGCCAGTATTCAAATAAGCCGAATAGCCGTTCACTTCAGGCACCGACTGCTTCAGCCTGCTGCTGTGGCAACGCCTGTCTGCTGCCGGTGCCCCGGGGCTCCCTGCTCCCCGGGGGAGAAGGCCCTGGGGGGACAGCCCCGGCCTGAGGCACAGCACAGGGGAGAGGGCGAAAAACAGCCGCGCAGCTGAGGAAACCGGGTGCTGGCCAGGGCCCCCTTCCCAGCTGAGGGGGCGGCCCGGGCAGGGGCACCACCGGGCTGCGGGAGAGGGTCACCCACGTCCCTGGGACGCTGCGGTCTTC
>NW_010232028.1:0-1610 GCF_000690775.1 Eurypyga helias | reverse complement strand
ATTCTGTGATTCTATGAAATACATCCCTCAGTCGGTTGGTACCTACCTCAGGTCTCTGATTGCCACCCCTGAGACCAAACAGAAAAGTTTATTTTATGGTTATCACTTTGCAGAGAGTAGTATTAAATATGAAATAACAAATTCAGTAGGGGTGTCTGGGTTGTCAGCAGGATGATGTCACAAACCAACACCTTTCAGAGCGTGGTGAAATGTACTTCTGTAACAGTATCAGCCTTTCACACTCAAAACTTTTGTCTCCCATCCACCTGCCAAACTATGGAGAAATTTATTTTGAGGTTTTAAGATTAGTATTGTTCAATTTTTTGATGGAGCAGATGGCTTGACTGATTTCAGCCTTCAGGGAGAGCCTGACTGCCTTTCTGCTGTCCCATCAGGAGACTGATTCTGCATGCTATCGTGCACGGCCAGTGTTCCCCTTGTGCAAGTACAGGCAGAAATATTACAAGTTGCGCATTTCATGGGCCAACGGGTGCTTTCGGACCCTCCAGGTGTTGAGCAAAGACAAATGCCAAGCCCTGCATCCCGGATCTGAGCTCTTGGTGGAACACTGAACCTCAATGAAACAGCATCCCCATGCAATGATCAAGGCTAACCATGTACCGAGCTACACTGAAGACGAGCACTCACTCCCCTCTGCCCAGGACTTGCGGGTCTGAATGTGGAGCAGGGTATCCAGCTTTAAGCCTGCAGGATGCGAGACACAAACCAGAGAGGATCCAGCAAAGGGTTGCTAAGAGGGTTAAGAGGCTGGAGCACCTGCCCAGCGACCTTAGCCTGTGGTGCCCAGACTGGTACCCGCGAGCAACTGCGCAGCACAGATGGACAGGGCTTTCTGCATGACCCTGGGCCAGCCGTGACCTCCCGTCTGGGAGGGGAAGGTTGGACATGGCAAATGTACTGCTGGAGGGGGGGCAGGCTAGCATGGGAGATAATCTAACCTCACTGATTCTCAAACATACCCCTCTACCTAAATGCACCGTGTTTTGTCATTGGCTCTCTCAGCTGCTGAATGTCTGTGCTGGACGCCCACCGACATTCTTGATTTGTGGTTTCATCCTCTTGAGGGAACAGAGAGCAGCCTGTGTGCAAACATCCTCTGGCCTGAGATTTCAGCACAAGCTTCAGCTATTTCACCTTCTGTAATTGGCCAAGGAATGTTATTTCTTTACTCTTGTACTTAACGAAAATAATTTACCCAGAACCACCAGTGCTAAAATGGCACAAAAGACAAACTAAAACAGATTAAAAGCGTCAATTCCTTTGCAACAATGCCAGAAATTATTTCCATGCATCCTCCTGACAGTGACTCCAGCTGTTCTTTTCAGCTGCAGTACCCTACCATACAAACCGGTATGGACACCCACCGGATTAAAAGGAGAGGCAGTACATCCCCGTCTACCAGCCTCTGACGTTCAAACGTGCCGATTTTCTCATCGCCCGCTGGCTGCCGTACCCGAGAGGGGCATCGGATCGATCCCGTGCAGCGAAAGGTGTAGGGTGCCGCCGGAGAGCGTCACGGCCGGTGTGGCTCAGCAGTGCCATCCAGCGGGACGTGCCACGAGTCGCCGGAACCCGGAGGCAAGCGAAGG
>NW_010232027.1:7402-14242 GCF_000690775.1 Eurypyga helias | reverse complement strand
ACAGCTTCGTGTCGTCGGCAAACTTACTGAGCTGCAGGCGCAGCTGTCCTTGGCCCTAAAGCCACCTGACGGTGCAGCTGGATGAAGCATTTTCCCTGCCTGTCCCCAGGACAGTGACAAGGACTCCTGACACCAAGGACAAGTGACCTAGAAGATTATTTTCAAATAATTTGCACCAGAACCTAAATATTTGCCCAAGAACTGCAGAGTCTATATATTAACAAAAACTCTCTTCCATCACCCTAGGACAGGCCTGATTCACTACTGCCCTTTGCAGAGAGAGCAGAAACAGCACCAACCAGTTCAAGGAGGAACTGGAAATAAAAGCCATGCTGTTTTCCCCCTTGCCATTGCCTCGCAACCCGATCTGAGCCAGGCAGGGCAGAGCTGCCCTGTGCATCACCTACCCCGCAGTGCCACTGAGTGTCCCACCTACCAAGCTCATGCTTGCAATACGCTTATAAAGCCTCCAAAAGCCGTGTCACACCTCCTAAATTCCAAGCACCACTTTACTACTAATAAATGACCACGAAGCAGGGAAAGGAGTTATGGGGGTGAATACGTGCTTCCTTGAAATAACACGGCACAGTGAGCAGAGAGCAAAGCCTTTCTGGCAGAAGGTCTTGCAGGAAAATTCCTGCTCCTGAAACAAGCCCTTGCTTTCATCCCTCGGGAAATGCCACTGGCATGTGACTATAATGCACGAAGGCCAGAGCACAACTGATAAAAGAAAAATTCTCCTGTAAGACGTGCATGTACCTGCTCCACACGTGCCTGCCAGAGCTCCGCTCAGAGCTCAGGAAGCAGGGAGCTAATGCAGGAGGACAAGCAGGAACACTGGCTGTCCTCTGTGCTCAGGTCGGGGGCTGAGGAAAATCCAGTTAATACAAAACCAGAGACTGTGCACCAATATTTTCTCCGCAAGCCAGGTTTAACGCATCGATAGGATGTTGCCCGTCAGCATTAGGAAGAATAAATGTGATACTGTGAGTACACAGAGCGGGACACTCGTTTTCCAGGCGGTGGCTAAGGGAGCAGCAAGGCTGCAGCTTGGTCACGCTGCACCCCCGAGGTCCACCTCAGTTTCAGAAAGGAAGATAAAACACCGCTCAGGTACGCAGTGTCCCCATCACCCACCTCTTCTGACTGACTCATCAGGATGAAGGAGATTCTCTAAATGCACCAAAGAAATGCTGTTTCCTTTGGTTAAAACCAGGATTAAGGGCATGGTGCTGCAGAGCTCTATCGGGTCTCTAACCAAAGCCTCCCTGGAGCAGGACACGCCGCTGCCTGCGCCACCTTCCTGATGTAGTTCAGTGGCAAAGTAGGTAGAAAAACAGAGAAAATGCCAAGGGGGCTTTACTAAGCTCCACTAAAGCCTAATAAACCTGATTTAAGGCTCCCCCATACCCTTAAAACTCCTGAAGCAAGACTGTACAAACTGCTTTCCCCTCATATCGCAGCTCGGATTCAAAGCACATTACGAGCAGTTGTTACATCCCCAGCTCAGGGGGCAACGCAGATGAATGTGGATTTACTACACCCAGCTTAGAGATGTGCAAAAGTGGCGTGTTGGGCAACCATTCCCCAACGCTGCTTCCAAAGCACTAGAGAGAACCTGAAGGTGACCGAGCTTCCAGCCCACAGACAGCACGTTCCCAAATGCTGCCAGGGACAGCGCGCCGGCTGACCTGCCCTCCTCGGAGCAGGATCCCCAAACTGGGGCCCATTACTGAATTAGTGGGTCTCCAACGGACAGCTACAGCTGTGACAGAACTGTTACCTGACTCACACCTTTCGCGGTGCGGTGGCAGTTACCTGCTCAGAGTTACTCGGCTGGTGCTCACTGTATTGGAACAGAGGGGAGATGAGAAATGATTTAACAGAAGGGCCTTAAAGAGTGGTGTCTGGCAATGTGAGAGAAAGGGAAGTTTCTTCTGTGTATAAAAATAAGTGGGTTTTGGTAGGTATTTTGTTGTTCTTGCTGACACTGAGTGGCACAGCCACTGAGGCAGAAATCAAGCAAGGCTTCTAAAGTCACAACTGTATTACCTCCAATCTGGAACCTTCAATCTTCTGCAGCAGCCACACTACATACAAACATTGCTTGGAGAACTAATCACACTTGTATCTTTCCAATAACATCATTTCCCAGCTTTCCTGACCATAAAACTTCCCGGTATCATAAAGTTAGCAGAATAATTATAGTGATTGAGCTGTCATCTCAAAAGGATAACAGAAACCAGAGTGCTGCATTTCTGCTCCTGCTGGATACTCCCGCATGCTTACGAGAAAGCTTCCAATCAGGACAATGTTAATTAATTAAAACCCATTTCTAAAATAGAGGGAATAATCCCACATTACCCAGTCCTCTCCCGAACATCCAGCTACCAACAGGACACCCTGAAGGAAGCTTTCTCCCTTCCACCACCCATTTTTAAACCTGTCCCAGTCACACATGTATTGATCCAGAGACCTGAATTCTTCCTGCCTCCCACTCCATTAGCAACAGCCTCATTTCATCCTCCCACTCAGCTTTGCCCTCAGATTCCCACAATCTCCAACTCAGAGCTGAGGAGCCACTTTCCCTGTAGCCTTGCCATACCACAGAGACTATGCATGAACCCCTTCTGGGTGGGCTGTCAGGTCTATCCAGTCCTGGTGCATGAAGGAATATGTAAGCACAAAATCACAAAATAAAGCCAGAGTAAAAGTAAATCAGAAAATGCACCAGGGTTTTTGTTTTCTGATCCCACCCGCCAGCAGCATGCTCTGGTATGTGTGTGCAGGAGGAAGAAGGAGGGGAGAGAGGAAAGAGGGGCTGGGTGGCTAACTGCATCCCCCCATCGCTCCCTACTTGGGGAGAGCAGACATCCTCCTCTCTCTTGCTCAAAGCCAAGAAAAAATTCAGTTTTCTGCAAAGAAAGATAATTTCTTTGGAAAACAAATATATCCTCCCTCCTTACCCCACCCCTGTGAGAGTTAATTAAGAAAAGTCTTAGAAGAACCCTTTTTGAGCCCAAGCCTGGAAGCTGCAGAAACAAGAGACAGCAGCATTGCTTTTTAAAGAATCTAACCATGGGCTTACTCACAGCTCCTCCAACCTCCTCTTTCCTAACAGGAAAGCTCAGTGCCCAGATAAGGTTAGACACAGATTCCTAAAAATCCCAGCAGACCAAGAGCTTTACCATCTTACTGAAAGCCAGTGGACTTGCCAAGAGAGCATTCTGACTGCTACATGGAAAGTGTTCCCTCAAGCTTCCAGCTCCGTAACACCTCACACATTTTTCTAGCTGACAAAAAGAGGTACAAAACTATTAACATGAGTTAAAGCACAACTCCACCGTCTCCTTGTTTAATTTCATCTTTATATCAAAGTACTGCTATGAGTCAATGAGTTTGGTGGGTTGCAGACCACAGATCAGGACAGGACAGTCCAAATAAACTGCTTGCAATTAAAAAAATAAATGGAAAAAGAAAAAATTAAAGTGGTAACTTGGAAGTAGATGGCTCCCTGCTGCTTGGAAGATTTAATAGAAGCCAATAAAATCTTCAACCTCCATGGCAGATGGGAGCAAGTGAGCAGTTACATAGGTGCTACAGATGGGAAAAGGAGAATCAGATCGTTAAGCATTCCATGGGTGCCAAGCCATACGAACATGTCTTTTACGTGCATGTGATGACCCAGCTATTGCACAACTCGCCGAGCAATTAGCATTCAGACCTGATAAACACGGACAGAGCCACGTGGCTGTTAAAACAACTGCACTTTGAGACAGAATTTTGGACCGATGCATAAACATGATTCATGCGGCTGAGCTCCTGGGCAACACACAAGATGGTCCGTCCCTGAGGGAATCAAAGCAAAGCCTCTTAGGAGCAATTACGCCGCAGTCTATTAGCAACCATTTGCAAACAGAAAGTCTGAAGCCTTCAGCATGAGTTCACAGCCACGTCTCCTGAGGTTTTCTCCCAAAAGCAAATACTCAGAACTCACCGTTTTATTTTTAGGACTTGGGTTTTGTTTGTTCAAGCGACATACTCCAGGGCTGACCTGGGTAAGACTCAAATTAGGTATCCAAACATAAGTTATCATCTTCTTTTTCAAGGAAGATTTCACATGCCTTTTCATTCTCCTTCAGCCGCTAAGAAACAGCGCCAAAAGTAAAACACAAGGTGTCATTTTATCTTTAAGGATAAAGAGTTTAGACTCCTCTTTATTTTAGTTCCTGGATATTGCCCTGACATCAATTCTGCTTTCTGAACGACAGAGGGAATCCAAGTGCCTGACACTGTGGCTGACACTGGAATTCAGATTTTGGGTTGATTTATCAGCGCGTGGCAGTGGCTGCTCTACTCATGACCAGAGCACAGGCCTCTTCTCCAAACACTTACATGAATAATTGCAAGTTCTGAAGCCCCCATACATCAATCTGAGCTTCAAAAAGGCATATAATAATGAAAATGACAACTCCATTGCACACAGAGATACAGATATCCACCTATACACACAAAAAAGTATTACAGATCATAAACCAGCTTCTCTTGCTCTGAAATGCCCCTATCACAGCAGCCCCATGAAGGAGGGCGAAGATGCAGGCTGACAAATGCAAAGGTCACGGGGATTAACCTCGGGGCTGCCAACTTTCTGCCCTTCCAAATGTCAAAAGACAGACCTGGCCTGGTGTACAAAGGGCTTACTTTGAAGAAAGGGAACTGGAGGAAGGATATTTGAAATATTCAAGGGGTTTTTTTTCATGGCACAAAGCAGATTCAGCCTCTTTCGTAACCTTCTGATAACTTCCACACTGCAGAAATCTTGATTCCTCAGCTGTTAGTGGCCACTGAGTGCCTGCAGAAGCTGGACAGTAAGCTACATTCTTCTATTTACAAGAAGGGAAGAAGCATTTTTTTAAGTTTCTCTCATATTTCAGGTCCATTTCCTGACACCCTTTACAGCAATAGCAGGATGAGGAGTGGGATCCTTTTAGCAGTGCGTATTTTTCAAGACCTGCTTTGCTATAGAAAAGGAAAGCAGAGTCCTTCCACACCGCCTCAGTCCTGAGCAAGCAGCTGGAAAGGAAACGTGAATTTCATGGATACTGCCTGACTCTACTAGGGAAGGGAAAAAGAAAAAAACAGGAATTGCGAGAGATCCTCACTCTTATTTTGCGTAAGCAGAAATTAGGAAATGGTGTGAACTGAGCGCAGAAGGACCCGGTTTGTGCCAGACTGGCTCCGCGCAGGACTGCCAGACACCAAGCTGGAGACAGCGATTGCTGCCAAACCCAAGCAGAGCCCAGCACCACTGACCCGCTCCCCCCCTGCCCGAGGACAGGGCTGGAACCGCATTAGCTCGATGAGATCACACATCACCACGTCCAGCCATTAACTCTTCCATGATCCCAGGGAAGCAAATGCACACCCCCCAGACGAGGAGGGCCTGGCATGCCCTACAGACTGCCCCAGCGGCAGCTACTCGAGCGCCTGTGGCTTCCATCAGAGCCTCCCCCCCACTACAGCATCTCTGCTCTGTGGGAGAAAACACCTGAGCTGGGGCTGCCCAGAACCGGTCGGGGACTGCAGGGTTTGCTGGTGTGGGCTCCTTGCTGCCCAGTACAGGCAAGGATGCTCTCGAATCTCAGCAGCCCCTGCAAAACTGCTGACCATGTCTTGGCACTACACCCAGACAACACAGAGTTACCAGCAGCCTGGTTATTCCTCAGCCACTGCACACTGGAATAGTTAACTTACCATAACAACTGGGCTGGATGTCATGTTTCAAGCAAATTCCCCAGACACAGCCAACCCATGAGCTGAGAGCACAGCCCCATGTACATTAGAGACAACAATACCCTCCTAAAACCCTCAACAGTCCTCAGTGCTAATGGGTGATACTTCTCTTCCACGGAAGTGCTTCAGCACCATTTATGAAGGCTGACCTGCACAGATGCCAAAGCTGAGATGGAAAGCATCTCGTTTTACAAAAGGAGAACACAAGTTATAAGCATTTAATCCGTTTGCTCAAGCCCGTGCGACGTCAGGAGCCGAACACCAGCAGAGTGAAACCCTGACTGCCCACTCCTCGCTTCCGTGCCTAAACCCTCAATAGCTGCAGTAACTCACGACACCACGAGCGCCTCGGGGAGCCTGCTGTTGCTCTTTCAGAACTGTCCTAGTCAAGGTCAGAATGAAGAACAACGGTTTTAGCAATAATTTTGTTCCACAATTCACTTCAGAACAAGTGTTTTATCAGACTATGGTTTTGGAATACTTCAAACAATCAGAATCTAAATTTTACACATTTTTCAAACTGTCAGCCCTCTGTTTACTGTGAATTTTAAGCACTGAGAGACAGAGATAACAAACAAAGAGGATGCCTGTACATGATTACAAACCACTGAGAGCAACCTTAAACATTGCTATCAATAACCTATTTACAAAATGCAGGGCTGCCCTGAAACTCATCCAGAATTATTTCACGTGAAGCTCATCTCAGAATTATTTCAAAGCCAAGGGCCTTTCTGTTGACAAATAACGACACCCCCAGTATGGGAGAAGCAGTTGGCAAACTATTTTTTTTTTTTTGCAAGACCTTTGAGAGGGGACTTGAAAGCAAAGGCTGAGGAAGGAGCTAAAGCAAAATGCAGGGCTGCCCTGAAACTCATCCAGAATTATTTCACGTGAAGCTCATCTCAGAATTATTTCAAAGCCAAGGGCCTTTCTGTTGACAAATAACGACACCCCCAGTATGGGAGAAGCAGTTGGCAAACTATTTTTTTTTTTTTGCAAGACCTTTGAGAGGGGACTTGAAAGCAAAGGCTGAGGAAGGAGCTAAAG
>NW_010232027.1:0-7356 GCF_000690775.1 Eurypyga helias | reverse complement strand
AATGTCAGTGGAATGAAAAGGAGACGAAGAAACTGGGTAATCTTAGGGCTTGGATGTGTCAGGAAGGGGAAACAGAGACTTACAGACTAACAGAGACATGGCCAGGCAGAAAAACAAGAAGGGTAAATAGATTATAAACAATCTAGATAGGAATGGAAGCCTGGAGAAGGCATTATTAAGCAAATTCTTAAGATGAACATGACTTTCGTTCTACAGCACAAAGTAACTGGTAACTGGTAACATCAGCACTGGTAACACCAGCACATTTGGGCCCTTTAGATCCCTGTCCCTCATACCTCGGGGTGCCCCTCATTAGACCCAGTCTGTGTAACGTTCTGCACACAAAAGAGGCTGAAAAACATTCACTGTTTGTCCAACCTGTGTGTGAGGAACATCAAGAGTCCAGGAAATTCCCATGGGATTTTCTTTCAACCCTTCTGTAATGTCTACATTGAGCATGTTTAGGATCCCATAGGGAAAAGCACTGCTCTGTGTTCTTTCTGACAGTCTTTTCACTGCATGCCTCTGGAGGTAGGTTCTGCATTCAGGCAGCAAATTCTTTCCCTCTCCCCCCCGCATTCTTTTCACAGCACACTGGGTGCTTGTGGTCAAGTTTAATAGTCGAAAACAGCAACTCCCCTCACGCTTCCAGTTACAAGCCCGTATTTGAGGGATGGCAAGCGATCTTACGAGCCCGCCACCTCCATCTCAACGCTGCAGCTCCGCGGTGGCACTTCTAAGACAACGTTCGCGCATGTTCTTCTCCCGCTGTTGGGAGTGAAAAGCCTCGTCTCATTAGTTACCCGTCTCATTTGAGGAGGAAGAGGTGCCATCACCTGCACTGCAGGAAAAGAAGCTACAGCATGCAAAGTGCATTGTCTGCACCATGCGAGCAAACCGCCCATCCCGGGGACAGCACTTCATCACTGGAACACAGTTTCCACCTCCAATTTCAGCTTTTTGTTCCTCAGCTGTTTCATCATGAGCTGAAAGCTGCCCCCTGAGATGTCTGAACCTCAGCCCTGACCCAGGAGCCCTAACTCCTATTACACCCTAGAATCATAGAATCATAGAATCATAGAATGGTTTGGGTTGGAAGGGACCTTAAAGATCATCCAGTTCCAACCCCCCTGCCATGGGCAGGGACACCTTCCACTAGATCAGGTTGCTCAAAGCCTCATCCAGCCTGGCCTTGGACACTTCCAGGGATGGGGCATCCACAGCTTCTCTGGGCAACCTGTTCCAGTGCCTCCCCACCCTCTCTGAAGAATTTCTTCCTGATATCTCATCTAAACCTCCCTGATTTCAATTTATACCCATTACCCCTTGTCCTGTCACTACAGGCTCTTGTAAAAAGTCCTCTCCCAGTGCCCTTGTAGGCCCCCTTCAGATACTGGAAAGCTGCAATGAGGTCTCCCCGGAGCCTCCTCTTCTCCAGGCTGAACAAGCCCAGTTCTCGCAGCCTGTCCCCATAGCAGAGGTGCTCCAGCCCTCTGAGCATCTTCGTGGCCTCCTCTGGACTCGCTGCAAGTGGTCAATATCCTTAGAAGACTAAGCTTAGACGTTTTCTGTGCAGTCTTCCCCATTTTCAGGAAACAGACTTGCTCCTCTCTACTTTTGTGGATCACGGAGGAAGAGATGTCAGTCCAGAGAGGATTCTCAGTTGCTCGATAACCTGCACTGCCACAGCGCCTGGTGCTCTGCCCCACCTCCTGGTGCTCTGCCCCACGGCAGCAGTGCTGGAAACCAGACCTTCCTGCATTGCCATCTGACCTTGCTCTTTGGTAGAGCTAACAACAGCCCCAAAGAAGAGGAGGTTTTATTTCTAACATCCCTTCCTTGCGGCACATTCCCCCAGTAAGTCCAACTGTTGCGTTACCATGTCGTGCTGCTGGATATTTGCATGTTCATTAATTTTGGCAGCTTGTCAGCTTTTCCTTAACCAATTCAAGCAAGGGAAAGATAACAGTGACTTGATGGCTTCTCTCAGAAAAAATGCTGGTAAGAATTTCACAGGGGGTGAAAGCAGAATTTGTTGCCTGCGGTGCATCCTCTTGTCAAACGCTGAAGATCTGCATCGTGCAATGAAGAAGCAAAAGTTCCTCAGAGTTCAGATGGCAAAATCAAATTAAGTAAGAAGCACCAAGCAACTAAAGAACAGGGTGAACAAAACACACCCTGTCCTCAATTATCATGGGAGAAAGACAGAATTAAGAATCAGCCGGCCCTCATCTGGGATGAGACCACCGAAGTTTTGTACATTTTAAGTCACCCCTCCAAATTAAAATAACAAATGAGACAGAAAAACAAAACAACCCCCAAAACATACTAGTATCTTACTAATAATTTCTGACTCCTCACATGAGCATACAGCAAACTCAGCCTCTACACTTACGCCAACTCATACCACTTAATTGCGCTGACTGTAATTAAAGCACTGTGTTACAGACCATGGAACACCAGCAACATGTCCCTTCGCCAGAGGCGGTCGGGAGCTGCCCATAAGGCTCTCTGCTCCAGAGCACAGCACTGTGCAAAGCCACTTGTGATGGTCACACAAACCCAGCACAACACGTTAGTGGGAATGCAGTACCTTACAGCACAGCATTTACTTGCTTTCAAGTGTTTTACATGGACAGGCCAGGTCATCAGTACCCAAATTTAATTCCTTCTTAAACCAGATGGAGCAGGGGAGGCAGTACAGGGTTTGCTCATACGCAAGGGCTCCTCCCCTGCTAGCCAAACCTGCATGCTAAAAGCATGCATCGACATTCAGAAAAGAAACATCAGCTTCTGAAGTTCTCAAAATTACTGTTTCAAGTTTTTCCTTATGTTATGTTGGGAGCTTTTCATCAATCCTCCTCTGCCATGATTGCTCAGAAACACCAAGGGGCACAGCGACAGCCAGGAAACTTCTCAGCGTGCTGCCGTGTTGGACTCAGCCTTCAAATCAGAGTTCCTCTGCCTGCAGTGGGAGATGCACACGTGGGTGTGGGCATGCCCTACCTTCCCCTTGCCTGACCCGCGTGAATAGGACAACCTGAGCTGTACTCCCCTTGGTTCCTTCCAACTGCACAATATGGTTTTGCCCAACATGACTACACTAGGGATTACTTATAAATTGCAAGTCTTTGTCCCACTGCAGACTAAGCACAAACAAATTGTGCCTTTGTGCCTTCTGGATGACCAGCAGTGCCAAGGGATCAGTGTCCAGTGGTAGAGAGGTAAGCAAGACTGATGAGCTGGTTTTTATTCAGACTTGCCTGAATAAATTGGAGTTACAGCCAAACATAAGAAATGCAGCAACTGTGAAGCCTCCTTGTTACATTCTTCGTCGGATCAGGGGTCTCGGAGTCAAACCCTGAGGGTGCAGAAGGCAAATGTGATCTCCTGAGAACAGAACAACTATGAGATCAGCCTCTCGAGCACTCTTCAAGCCTTTTCATGGGTGAAGAGATTGAAGCAGGAGATAAAGCCAGGCTTTAAGGAGCACAGAGACCCAAGTCAGGCTCAGCACAGCAGCCAGCAAGTGAGCAGGTACCAGACGGACCTGCACGTTTGGCCTTCTCTAAAAGCACGGAGTGTGAGCACCCTGCACACAGCAGCAGCTGCAGCAACACAGTCAGAGGAGGCAACAAGTGGGTTTATCAGTCACAAGTATCTCCATAACAAGAAAGGCATAATTTGCTTCTCCTACGTTGTTGCTTTCATCCTCCCATCCTCCTTTTCAGAGGGCCAGAGATGAAAATAAAGAAGAAAAGGCAGGAAGAACAAGTTGATGAAAGAGGCCAACTGCCCAGAATGAAAAGGCATGAGTCTGAGTCAAATCCTTAGAGTCAGCAAGAAAGCATTGGGGAAAAAAACTGCTTGATATGTCAAGAGCTGAGGTGAAGTAACAAGTTTGAGGAGAAAATTTAATGGAAAAAGGAGAAAAGAAGAGATGGCCTGATGAAATAGCTACAAATATCCTTCAACAGCAGCTCCTCAAGGAAGGCTTAAATGCTCTGCCCGAGGAAAGGGCAGTGGAGAGGATGGGAAGGCACAGTGTGCTGCACAGCCCCGTGCACCATGCAGCAGGGACATGCGGGCTCCACCAGCTGGGAAAGAGCTCAGGCACCACACGCCCCCATTACCAGCATGAACATGCAGCTGATTGTTACGCCTTATTTTAGACAGCACATTCATAGAATGTCCAGTAACTTCTTTTAACAATAGTCCTCTCCTTCTCCATAAGCAGATCTTACGTGCACCGTGTATTTGCATCACCTGTGCTAGTGCAACTACAGTTTCCTACCAAAATAAGCAGCGGGAGCAAGTCTAATGCTTTGTGTTTCCCCATTGTGCCAACGTGGAATAGGCACACTGGACCAAATTTCCTGCCAGAATGACGACATTGTGAGCAACAACAAAGCTTGTCACCACAATTTTGTTGAAGTCACCCTTCTGAAAGAGCACGACCTGTTTTCTTCTCAAAGCCCTAAGGATTCCCAGATACTTCTGTATTAATTATTTACTCCCCATAAATTTCAGTTTTCAAACAGCTTTGCTAAGACAACTATAGAAAAGCAAAGAAAAGGTGGGTTGTAAGTGGGATGGCTAAAGGTCATGAGAAGAATTTATGGGAGGGTTTATGCCTTTGTGGCAGCATTTGATGCGTCATTACTCTTGCAACTACATTTCCAAGGTAGTATTTTTCTAAACACAAATCCCCTTTCCTGCCCTCAAGCTCCACAATGTTTCTAACTGAAATTAAGTTAGCACTTAACAAAAGCAAAACACTGTAATTTTAGAACTGCATCACTTGGATTTGTTTTATTTTTATAGTCACAAGAAAAGGAAAACCTTTAGTTCCTATGAGCCTTTTGTCATGACAAACCACAAAGATAATTACTAGGAAGCTGCTCTGGTAAAACCTCCCAAACCGACTGTCACTGGGAAGCCAGACAAACATTCCCAAAATAACAACTAAATAATTGATATTACTGAAGTCACAGAACACAAGACCTTTAACAGAAACAACCACCAGCCAGCACCCCCTAACTCTTCGCTCACTCTGGTTTCTGTGACCAGCATGAATCATGCTTCTAGAACAATGCAGGAGGGTACTTTGTGTAGTGTGTTACCCCAAGGCTACACCATCATCAGGAGCCTGTGCAGCCAGCCATCGCATGCTTCTAGAACAATGCAGGAGGGTACTTTGTGTAGTGTGTTACCCCAAGGCTACACCATCAGGAGCCTGTGCAGTCAGCCATCGAGATGCTTTTAGCCAGAATGGGCTTTAATCACAGGATGACTTTAAGTCCATAGTGCATAATGCCTCAAAGTTCTCTTGTTAGTAGAGATGGGGACCCAAGAACTTAATTTGACCTGCAAGCCTTCCAAAGGCAGATAGAGAGTTCAGAGTAACTTTGTCCTTTCCTCATAGTCTTAATTATATTCTCACTTTGAAAACAAATTTAAGAAATCCAAATCTTCCATCTAACCACAATATAGCTGGCAATCCAAATACAAAAACAGCCTTCCGTACCTTTCCACGGAAAACACAACGCTCACACCATCCATGTGCCAGCCTGAAACCCCAGAAAAAGCATTTTAGTCCATGACATAAAGAGGGTTTCAGAGAATGAAGTAGCTATCGCGTTTATCCGCTCTGCCATTTAGTCCTCAAAGGCCTCCGTATTGCACAGATGCGGAAACGAGCCAGTGGGACAGGGTCTCACTGCCGAATGGGTGCTGCGCATCCAGGGATCCTACCGCCAACACAGCACAAGTGCAGCGGTTCACTTGGTGAAGGACAACACAGGACCAACACACAGGCTCCATAATCCTGCTCTTCCTTACCCCTGCTCTTGAAAACCAGCAGGCGGTAGCTTGCAAGTTAAGCAGCAGAACAGAAAATAAGTAGGTTGGCAAAAATACAGCAGTGTTTACGGAATGGGGAAAGGAAGGGAACGCGCAAAACGTGCTGCCAGAAATACAGCAGTGCATGAACAGGCACAGCAGAGACAGGGGTATCAGATAGCTAATAACAAAAAAACACGAGTGCTTTGCATCAGTTGATTAGAAGCCCCCCGAGAAACCCAGATTAAGCAGAGGCTCCTCTCCTCTGCTTTGGTTTGTGTCTCCACAGGACCGTGCTTATCTGCGAAATACAATACCGAAACCATCTCAGGTGAGGAAACGGTGAAGTCAAGCAGGATAAAGGCATCTTTGCAGACAGCACGGAAACAGCCACAGCGCTAGCTGTCTCAGCATCAAGTGACTAATCAGAACAAGCTGTCATAAAGGAGCTCTAACCTTTACCGCAGCAAATACTCCCCCCAGAGCACGCACTGGCCCCAAGACAAAAATGTGGCATTTCCATGGAATTAAACAGACAGACTACGTGCAAATTACATATTATCTTGTTCCTGAGAACGATACTTGAAAGCACTGCTTTAAAGAACGGCTTCAAGAACATGGTAATGAAGACAACGAAGGCAGTGCTTTCTTGAGACGAAGGGCTACTACATTCTATGCCTGTCTCACCATAAACCTCTCAAAGTAAAAAGGGATTCCATCAAAACACGTCAGTAATCATTTATTTCCAAAGCTCACCAGGAATTCAGATGGAATTCTAACCAATTCTAGTGCTCAGCACACACCTTGATCCCCCGTCTGCAAAAACACAATCTTTCTGTAAGGTAAGGCTGTCAGGAGCCTATCAGTACCTGGGGGTTTGGGTGATTAGAAAGAAGAGAACATTCGCCCATTAAAGGACATAATTCCTCTTGCTGCTCAGACTTTGAAGAGCTTTGAGGACTTTTGAAATACTGTGAGCCATTTTCTAATATATGAATTCATAGGGGAAAAAAAATCCATAGTGTAGGCCAACAGAAAAAAAAGAAGATTCATATTTAGTGCCCTGGTCATCTGCTGGTATCAAGCCCAACTTATGAGAGGTCTTTAGAGGCCAGAAGCACTCATGTTCCTTCTGCAGAAATCCAAGCACAAACCCACCCAGCAGGTTAAGTTCATGTAACAAAAGCACCTCCCCAGTGTCTCCCACAAATGCTGCTCACAGAACGGTGCAGGTTTTGCAGGATGAGTCTTACGCTGAAGAATCTGTCGCAGCCCCGTGACAGGTGCTCTGGCACCTGGCAGTAATGCAACATGCCCCAGAAAAGCCACCTACCTTGCTCCTCCGCCCCCAAGGACCAGAGCAATGGCGTTTCCAGTCAGAACACGTGCCAGGCGCGAGAAGTCAGAGTGCCGGTCGGGTGGTTTTTGGAATACACGTTCATACATCTCTATCTGCAGAAAAGAGGAAGAAGGTCATTCTAAGGTCCTGCTTGACAGTACTGATCTCCTCCTATG
>NW_010232026.1:3103-3548 GCF_000690775.1 Eurypyga helias | reverse complement strand
GGCGGTTGCTGCAGACAAACGACGCTCCCCGAGCGCATCTTTCCTGGCACCCCGGGGGGAATCAGCTGCTGCCGCTGCTTTTGATCCGTCCCCCGAGAGCCAGCGCGCTCCCGCTCCCCGCGTCACAAAAAAACAGCCAGAAAGAGGGGGGAAAAGCTTCCCGAAGTCGATCGGCGGAGACGACTTCCACTGTTAATGGGCTCAGCGGTACTTCATGGCAAAGGAAGGGTACAAAAGATAAATAAATAAAGCCCACCAATTCTTGAAGCCTGGACTCCAATTAATTTTTTTGAGTTGTCATAAGCAAGAGGGAAAAAAATGCACAGGCAGGACAAATGTTCTCCTAATTACCTAAACACTTTATTAACCAACGCTAATTAAAGCATTTCTTGGAGTCTGACAAATGTCTGGAATTACTCAATTTAGAAGTTAGTTTTGACTCCAG
>NW_010232026.1:1672-2843 GCF_000690775.1 Eurypyga helias | reverse complement strand
GGCCAGCCCCATGCCGGGGTGCTGGGAACGGGCCGTTGGGCTTCAGCGCTGGAGATGGAGGTGCTGATCCCCCAGTTTGGTTCCCAGCAAGCGATAAGAGCGCTGGGCCCAAAGGTAGAGCTTCCCCCAGCGAAGAGAAGCGGGGTTAATGCTGAAGAGTTACCAGGGGCTGTTACATCGCCGTTTCTCATCAACCCCCAGCCGCTGAGTCAACCGACTGCAGC
The DNA here is from genome assembly GCF_000690775.1 of Eurypyga helias. Taxonomy (NCBI): domain Eukaryota; kingdom Metazoa; phylum Chordata; class Aves; order Eurypygiformes; family Eurypygidae; genus Eurypyga; species Eurypyga helias. The sequence goes on along the minus strand of NW_010232026.1, from coordinate 2,619 downwards.
TCTTCTGAAAAGCAGGCTTCTGGCTTCCAGACATGGAAAAAGCCCCGGACACGGGAAACTCATGAGCTCCATGGATTCAGAAATCAAAATGCAAGGGAAGAGGATCCAGATTTTCTTTTCACCTCGTCTTTTTGAGCTTGGCGCGTGATTTTGGATGCTTGGGTTGTCAATACCTGTTGTTTCTCATCCTCCCCATAAGCTGCAAATGATCCGATTACAGCCTAAAAGGAACAGAAAAGAGGGAAAGCGGGAGAAACGGAATAATCTAGGGGGGAAAGAAAGCAGCGGAGGTGACCAGCTAATAAATGTCAAATGCACCACCGCACAGACGAATTAAAGGGTACTTGGCATTAGAGAGGGGAGGGCAAGCCAAGGGTGAAGCCAAGGAGTGAGGTTTCATCCTCAGCCTCCCGAATTTCTGCCTTCTCTGAGGCTGACGCCCGAGACGCCCGAGCCCAGGTGGGATTCCATGCATCAGAAGGGGGGCTGCCCTTGCGAAACGCCGGCTCGGTGCTACAGGGATGCGCTTCCATGGGGTGAAACAGATCTGTCACGTTGCAAAACAGTCCCACACGTGATGTGGAAAGGTCTACATTCCTTTTGTGTCACGGAGAGAGGACAGACGTGCCACAGGCTGAGAGAGACCCTTAAACCACGCTCGTGGGAGGGGTTAACCGGGAGGCCTTGGCAGATGTGCTAACGCTCTGCTATTTCGGCTGTAGGAACTGACAGTAAAAGGCCTTGGTTAAAGACAGGGCTCAGTGTCTGAGCAGTGTAATGAGGCGTTTCACATCGCCCGACCTTGTCGGAACGACCATGGCTTTCCAAATGTTTCGGGTTGCGTCGGCGCTTGCTCCGACGTCTGGGTGTGCCGCCAACCAGAGCGCCTTTCCCTGGCACGGGCAGCGCGGCCGTGCCCACGCCACCCGCACGGCAGCGACCGGGTC
>NW_010232026.1:1330-1659 GCF_000690775.1 Eurypyga helias | reverse complement strand
CCCCCGCCCGCCGGCGCCCGGGTCCCCCGTCTGGACGAGTCTCTCAACACCCCGAAACCTCTCATCCCAGACACGAGCCCCCGAGCATCAGCCCGAGGGCCCCGTCCCACCCATCGCATCCCTACCTGCGCGCCCCGGGAAAGGCTTCGCCTGGCGCGGCGTCACCCCTTCCTCTCTTTGCCGCCTTGACTCCCATTCCTCCGGAAACAAACCAGCGCGGCACGCTTGGGCAACACGCTCTGGGGACTCACGCTGCTGCGGATAAATAGATACGCGAGCGACTGTGCATGGAACACGGCAAAGTCCCGGGAAGGGCGCAGCACGTGGTG
>NW_010232026.1:0-1113 GCF_000690775.1 Eurypyga helias | reverse complement strand
CTCGGCTTGCCCACCCACGTCAGGCGGGAGGCCGCGAGAAGGTCTTCCGTAAGCCAGCGGAGTGGCAGGAGCACATCCCAGGCGGGCAGCCTCAGCAAATCCCTCGCCAGACCCGTGGGGTTTTCTAGGGCTGCAGCCCCCGTGCATCCCTGCACGCCCCGGGCTCCCCACGGCAGTCCCTTGTGCCTGCAGAGCCCTGGAAACACCAGAAAGGCAACTTCAGAGTGGAAAAAACCCACTTTATTTTAAAGCTTTTAGGGGAATATTGAGAAGAATGGAAAGGGGTTTTGATCTTTCTTTTTTCCCCAGCTCAAAAAAAAAAAAGCTTTTAAAATAAATAGCTGACAATGTCTCTTATTTGAGTAATTCTTTGCCAGCAATAAATGTGTCACTCTAAAGTGCTTTATTTAGAAATAAAAAAAAAAATGTTTTTCTTTGGAAAGCGCTCCGCATTACATCAAGTTAAAGGCTGGAAGCGAAATTCTCCTCCTCTCGCCACGTGCCCCTCCCTGCTTGATACATTCATATATTCTCCTATAACCTGATCTAGGTTATAAAAATATACAAAAAATAGAGAGACATCTGGCTCTCCCACACATCTGACATTTCCCTTTATGCCTGGTTTAACTTTTTTATGACTGCCTGGGTTCGCTTCATTGGAGAATTTCTCCCTTCAAATGAGTTTCCTGGTTTATGTTAGAAATCTTCCTTTAGACAAACCTGGTAATTTTTCAAGTTAAAATGTGCACGCTTTAAGTGCTCAGGAAGTTTAAGGATCCGACTGATGGGGACATAAATCCTAGTTTATTCACGCTGGAGTCCCTGCGTCTAACTGTTCCTTTTAACAAAAGGGAGAGAGAGGCAAGAGCGAGCCTGGCTTATTTTTAACTTGTTTTACAGCAGGAAAAAAACCCCACCCCAAACTGCCGATTTGGGGCGTCATCATTAGCGCTTGCCCACACGTGCTCAGCCCGGGGGAAGTGCTCGTGCTTTCCCGAGCGTCTATTCCTGCACCCGGAAACGGAGAGGGGCTGACGGGGTCTCCTCGCTGTGGGCTGTTCTGGGGCTGCTTTTTAATCGGGGGTGATCCCGGGGGGGGACGCCGGGGCCCTG
>NW_010232025.1:0-17474 GCF_000690775.1 Eurypyga helias | reverse complement strand
CAGTTCTTTACCCATCGAGCGGTCCTTCCATCAAATCAATGTCTCTTCATTTTAGAGACAAGGATGTCGTGTGGGACAGTGTTGAAGGCTTTGCATTGAGATAATGATATTCAAATTTCATAATACTGAAGAAGAAAGAACAGCCTGAAAGAATCCATTTTAAAGGTAAGGGGGTAATGATCATTTAACTTTTCTAGTATGTATCACACACAGGGCTATCAGCTGACTTCAGTTATATCCCCTGCGTAACAATTTGGTAGGTTCTATTGAAAACCTGATTAAAATTTATATTCTTTAGAATACAATATTCAATTCATATTAACATTGTTAGTTATTAAGTCAGGTAATTTATTGATACTTTTACGGGTTACAGCTCATGTGCACAAAGAGTAAGCAAAGTCACTTCACTGTTACATGGTGGATAAGAAATAATAGATCATCCAATTTTCCAAGACATGTTTCTCCTATCTCTTAACAGCACACTTCTATCAATATATTTAGATATTCGTGGCAGGTTAATATGGGCCATTTTCACCTGGCAACAGCATCAGCCCTTAGCAACAGTATGTATGTATTCAGACCACTAGTAACACTGAGCCAAAATGGAAGATCAGACTATAGAAACCTTTGGATGATGTATGTCAGGATTTTTCAGGTATTATTTTGCCTTAGCAACAGCCTCATTTCATTCCCTAGCAACTCTGAATATAAACTAAGTTTTGTTTTCATGTTCAAAATTACCTCTTGGGAGCAACTAAGATGATTCCCTTGTTAACTTTAATGAAATTCTGTGTTTCACTTATTCCTAGTTTAAGTTAAATGGCAGAATTCAATACTGCACAGTAGATCTATGTGGTATGTCGTGGCTCCAGAGTTACAAAAATTAAGATGGTAGATCTGTATTTTAGTGTTGTTCTTCTACTTTATACATACTTTCATACAGCTACTATTTCTTTTTTTTTTGTATTATATGTTCAAAATTAGTATTATATTTTCAAAAATCATTGCTTTCATCTATCAAGCTTCTTGCATCCTGCCTGAGCAAGCTTTTGCACTGTTTGATAACAAAGGCCTACATATTCTTCTACTTGAATCTTTGAGGAGAAAATACCTTGTCTTTGAAGGAAGCAGTAAGCCTGCACTGCTATTTTATTCTCATTCGCATGTATATAGATACCAAAGTATCAACTAAAATCTTACAGTACAATGGCAGATCGTGGTTAGATTTCAGCAATATTTCTGTAGTTTGGCAGATACAGAGCCTGTGGTGGATATTTATCCAGCAGTGGTTCTTCAATATGTTAGCATGTTGTATAATTTTCATTTTCTACTATTCTGAAATTATTCAATTTCTCTTTTTGTATAAAGAGCCTTCTGGATTCTGTATTTGAATATCTAAAGAAATATGATCCCATATTGCTTTCTTAAGGGAAAGTAATTGACATAGTGTTAAAACATATTGGTGCATACCATAGGATTCAAACGAGAAAAAGAAAGAAGGAAATTAAAAACAACGTGAATGTTCTCAGAGCTTGTTAGTTTCATTTGTGTCTACTAGTTGTTGCCTGTTTCCTTATTCCATTCCATCTATAAACCATATAGATATATAAATAAAAGGATACAGTTAATGGTCTGCACTGGATATGAACGTTGTCCTTTTTTCCATTTTTGGCCCTGAATTTTCCTTCCACGGCTCTGATAATTTTCATAAGTTTGTTTTTTTTTTTTTTAAACAATAAATAGTTTTACATGCTTAGACCATATGTGCTTGTAAGAAAGCAGAATACTGTGTTACTGGTAAGTGACTTGAAAGAAACAAGTAATCTGACCCACAAACACAGTAACTTTTCAGGGTGTTTTGTAATAGCATCTTTAAGTCTGTGACTTACGACTTGCCCACACACTAAGTAATATTATTCCTCTTACCACATCATGCAGCACTGATCTGTTTCCAAATCTTATCTAAAAATGATCCTTTTTTAATAAACTATACGTACTGAAAAGGTATACAATACTTTTCTGCATATGCAATCATTTCTATATATCCTTTCTGTGTCATCAACCACACACAGAGGGCATTACTTATTGTTATCATGGGCATGTTTTGAAATGTCTCAATTTCCCACAGTCATTTCCATTTAACCAGATTCAGTTTCAGCTTATTAAAAATAAGGTCCTTCTGATCATAAGAAAGCCTCATAGCAACAATAAACTACAGTACAGAGGGGAAAAAAACAAAACAAAACAAAACAAAAAAAGCCTTCAAATTCTCTCTTAATTAAAAATATCATATTTCTTTGAATAAGAAAATATAAGACAAAATGTGGTGAAATAAATAATTTATTTTCAATGTTGCTGTACTTCAGTCACTCAAGTTCTCCTTGTGTGTTATTCTTTCTGAGGTATGGAAATTGTGTTAGTGTATCAGTCAAGAATGTAATTTCTTGTATACCTAGTTGTGTCCTCTGTTCATGTTATCACATCAAGTCACATTTTTCAGATGAAACAAGAAGTATACCTTGCATATCAACCCATGCAATTATGCACACGTGTAAATATATTCTCAGATACACACAGTCTTTACATAATCAGGATAATCAGTCAGTATAGTGTGAAATCTGACCTCAGGAGTTCCTGATGAAGAAACCTAAGTCAGAGTTTAAAAATATTTTATTACCATTTTACTTACTACTTCCTGTATGCTTTCTGTAGCACCTCATATTTAGTTTAGCTTCAGAATACCAAACCTATGAATTTTCATATCAAACTTTTAATAAGAATCAAGCAAAGCATATCATGTAATCCCTTCACTGGATATAAAGGCAGTTTAAGACACAATGAAATGGTGGTTAATCAAAAGAAATGGATAAAGCTGCAGGTATTACAAAATGGCAGAGGTGTTTTAGCACCAATTACAGAAATAAATGAGATGCCATATTTAAAAAAAATATTCTGATTAATTTATCTTATAGGAAAATATTAGAAAGAAATTATATTGGATGAGTGATTAGTTTATCACTTTAGGGACAACAGGTACAATGTGTTTAGGCTTTAATAAAGGAACAATTGGAACACTACTATGCGGTCAGATATTTCTGGCATGGCTGTGCAGTAGAAAACTGGTTTTAAATTAATTTCTGGCATTAATTAAAGGCCTAATTCAAGACCCACCCACCCCCACCCCCCCTCGAGGTTCAGAAACATTTATCCATTGCATTCCATAAATTTTGGAACCAGTCCTATGACATTTCTGGCACAACAGAAAAAGGCTGAACAATGTAATTCAGTTTTTTAAAAAAGAAGTTAATGAGTTTGAAACAGAAAGATGAAAGATTAAAATGCTGATATCATGAATATGGTGATGTCAGCATAGAATATTAAATTAGGGTGCAGAGATTTATTTATGTATATATCTGCATTTACAAATTATTTCCCAAATTAGGAAAGGGTATTCAAAAATAGTTCTGAGATTTCTCTTGATTATAGCCAGATTTGAGGAGAATCATCACACTGGAATTTAGTTAGGAAAAATAACACAATAAGAAGATGCAGAAGTATATAAAACTTTTAGATGACTGGAAACATATTTTTCAATGAGAAACATGGGTAACACATTTTTTAGGGACATGAACAAAAATAGTAATCTTTTGTTAATTGGAAATGTCTTGTCATGATCTACACAAGTCAGGAAAACAACTGGTTGCTGTAAAACACTTATAGACATTGTTCCATAATGCAATATACTCCAAGAGATTTACGTTTTTGTTTGTCACTGATTAGAACACAGCTAACGTGTTAAACGAATTTTCCTGGAATGGATAGACTTTTCCACAGTGTGTGTTGCTGTTGTTAATACTTTTATTGATTGAAGTTCATCCTTGTGCAGAGGACCTGTCCATTTCCCACGGAGAGAAATTAAAACATGTTCCTGTAAACACTTAAAAAACATCTGCTTATTTTTGCATAACTAAGGAGCTCTTTTCAGTTTTAGCAGGCTTGCTGATGCATATAGAATTCAGTGTTCATAAATGTTTCATGATATTTCTGAACATAACTGTTAAGGAAGACTGTGCTTTACATGTGTGGTGCATTCACTTTGTACTGGCCCTCAGAGTAATGGTAAATTTGCATTAGGTAAATTGTTCTGTAGAAACATAAAAAATCAGTTGCTTGAATACATAATTAAGATGTAGTATGAAAATTAAAACTACAATCCTACAGTCCTTACTTTGGACTCAGAGAAGATATTTTACTGACAGTAAGTGGATGAACATGTAACGGTGCAATACCGCTGAAACTAGTGGAGTTGTAAATGGTACAACTAGTACTAAAGTACATCAGCAGAATTTGGTACAGTGTTTTTGAGTAAATAATTAATTGAAAAGAAACTAAATCTTTAGGCTTTTGTAATAATAAAAGTAATACAACTAAGAGTAATGATGGAAAATTTTGGAATATCAGCTTTTATGCACGAGATTGTCATTGAAGGCCTGAAAGAAAAAAGTGGGTTAGAAGGTCTACTAAAGAGGACAGATACCTTCCAAAGACCGAATCTGTTAAAAAAAAAAAAAAAAGTCTAAAAGGCAATATTATTTTAGTGAAAGCTGGAGAAAATTAAAGGACTACAAAGGCTGAGCTGTTCCAAAGCCAATTAATATTTTCTAACATGACAGTGGCATGGCTAGAGAGAGGTAGAGAACTATTGAAATATGACATGAAGAGAGAAAGAAAAGACTGATGAGTGATAAAGAGAACACATTACATCATTTTTACTGGAAGAGCTTCATATGAAGTAAATATCCAAAGGGCAAATTCTGACCTAACTTATTCAGCAGGGAGGTCTCCAAGAAGACTTGAACCTGTGCTTTGAAACTATTCTGACAAGCAACAGAAAATTCTCTGGGAGCAGAGAGAGAATTCTTCATTTATCTTAACTACATTTTAGCTCCTATGTGCAATAAAGGCTATTTCCACTGTTTGTCCATTAGATATTTTATTTATGCAATGGCAGCATATTTAATCTACTTTTATAAAAATACACCTTTCCACTGAACTATTTTTTAAATACACTTGTATTATTTATTTTCATGTTTTTGGAAATACATGTCCTAAATTGCCTTAGAGCTCAGTAACATTCCTTTGCTCAATATATTTAACACTCAGTTGGTCACATGTATTGAATGCTTACTGAAGGAGCTAAATCATGTATAATTTATGTCTTTTTCCCTGTCAGTAGAACTTCACTTTGACTATTCACATGTGAAAAATTACTCATTCATCTAAGTATTTTCAAAATCTTCCCTATAGGTTAGGGGGTGGGAGGTGCTTTGGGGATTGACTTCTTTCTCTTTTATTGAACTTAATGATGAAAGGAACAGCTAGAGTAGTAAAATGCACATTTTTTGGTCTTTAAAAGGGAAGTAGTATTTATTACACATTTTGCTAAAGCATTTGGAAGCATGTGGCTAGAGGGTGGAAACTGCAATGAAGTCAGGAGCCATGTTAACATGCTTCCTGAAAAGAAAATATGCAAAAAACATTTATTCGTATGTGGTGTTAACCTTTTGACACATTTGTATGAATTCACTATTTTACCATTCTTGAGAAAGATTTTTTGTTTTTTCTGGTAAGCATCAATGCAATATTTCTGTGAAGAGCAACACTTAACATGTTCTGTGTTTTCATGTAACTCGTAATGCCATTTAATAAAAAAAATAAGAGAACCGGCAAAATATACCATAATAAATTGTTAATACCAGTCTAAAATATTTTTCCCCTAGATGGCTTTAAAATACAGTAAAAGTACTTGGGAGACATAAAATCAGATTTTCTTCAGCATCTATCGGCCAGAGCTAGATTCAGGGCCAGATTGAAATGAACAGGCAGTGAAGCTGTTTTGTGAAGCTTAGCCTGGCATGGAAGCTTCCATCAAAACTGAAATTACTAAGAAAAAAAAAAAAAAACAAAAACAAACACATAAAACCAAAAACAAACACCAAACACCAGAGCAAAATAATGTGTTGATGGTTGCAATGTCTCCTCATGGGCACTGGGGCATCTGCTGCACAGAGATTAGACATTTGGATAGGCTCCTCTCAATTACTTTCCTTCCATTTCTGTGTCTGCTGTTGCAGTCCCATAAACTGAATAAAAATAGGCTTTAGCAGTATCTCTTCTGTTCAGTCTTCTTTGGCCAGCAATTTGGGCAGAATATGGGAGAAGCCAGCATGGTGCACATGGACGTATCCTCTGTTTCCCAGCTATGGGCACAGTTCCAGCCCAAGCTCCAGCAAGATGAATCATAGAATCATAGAATCATAGAATGGTTTGGGTTGGAAGGGACCTTAAAGACCATCCAGTTCCAACCCCCCTGCCATGGGCAGGGACACCTTCTGCTAGACCAGGTTGCTCAAAGCCTCATCCAGCCTGGCCTTGAACACTTCCAGGGATGGGGCATCCACAGCTTCTCTGGGCAACCTGTTCCAGTGCCTCACCACCCTCTCCGTGAAGAACTTCTTCCTGATATCCAATCTAAACCTCCCCGCTTTCAATTTAAACCCGTTACCCCTTGTCCTGTCACTACAGGTCCTTGTAAAAAGTCCCCTCCCAGCTTCCTTGTAGCCCCTTCAGGTACTGGAAGGCTGCAATAAGGTCTCCCCAGAGCCTTCTCTTCTCCAGGCTGAACAAGCCCAATTCTAGCAGCCTTTCATTGCAGGAGAGGTGCTCCAGTCCTCTGAAGTATATCTAAGCCAGCGTATCATCCACTTCTGAATGATGAGAGAGTGAAAATAGTCAGGGAAGGCAGGAAGACCTGATTGCCCTGTAGTGTACATAAACCAGAAGTATCAGAGGCCTTATGCAAGAATAAAAGCATGTCATGTACTTCTCTGAACAGGCTTTTAACATGCAGTGACCAGGTTTCCATGAGTTTAAATTTTAGAATTTTAACTATAGTTGTGTTTACTAAGGAAAAGACACAAAAAGTGTCTGATTGTTTCTTTGCAAAATGTATGAAATAGAGGAGTTGTTAAACCAAAGAATTTGATTGCTCCAGAACTGTGTCCAGCAACAGCATAATGTTGAAGTAACAGCTCTCCTGTCTACACAGGTTCTTTTAAGACTGATCAGGAAAGCACTAAAAACCATGGTCAAAAATTGAGGATGAGTAAATCTCCTGCTGTGGGAAATATAATCAAGGAAAGATTTGTAACCAGAATAACTCCTTGTCTGTGCTATTTACAAAACCAGTCCTTTCTCTCTTTTTCTACTCAAATCTATAGAGATTAGTTCTGTAATTGTCTTTCAATTAAATAAACAAAAGGATACTGATTTTAAAACCTTCAACAGCAGTTCAGAATTAAAATTTAAATGGAAAACATCCAGCCTCTCAACCTGAAAAGTCTCCTATCATTATTAAATCCTTTGCAAGAAAATATATCTGTTTATTAGAAACGTGGAGCACCTTTTAGAGTAGCACCACCTTCAGAGCTGCCTCCAGACATCATAGAGGGATTCTGTAAGATTTTTCACTACATTAGCCGAATATTGAATCAGGTTCTTTATTCTACATCTATTCTTATATTTTCATTTTCTGAATTTGAAATTGAAACTATTTATTGATTGCATGCAAAAAAACAAGCATAATACATGATACATTCTAAGCATCAAGTCTATAAAAAATATTTCTCTTCCCACAGACTAGGACACTGAATATCCATTTCCATGCACTGAAAAAGATTGAGTTTACATTTTTATAAGTCATAATTTGAAGAATTTTGGGGTTTTTTTTGTCTTTTGTATTATGTGGATTTAATGTAACATAGAATGAAACCAGAGGAAGTATGTGTCTTTTAAATTGTATAGAACTCTGCTCTTTGAGATTGAATGCTTAATAAACAGGATGTTCCCTTTACTTGATTCAAAATTAGAAAATAAAGAAGAATCTTGCTCGTGACAATCTTTAAATTAAATTCTGTAATGGGATACTGTATTATGCATTTCATAAAGTTTTATTTTGTTCCTTTCTTTTTCCTTAGGTGAGAAATTCAGTGGGAAACAGCAAAATCTGCAAAGATTCAAAGTAAGGTTTGACATGCCCTTGCTTTTTAAGTGTTTTTTGTTACGTTTTCTTCAAATTTTTATTTCTTTTTTTTAAATAGGCCTATGACTCCTTTTGGTTTGGATCTTGTGTTATAAACCACAAAATTCCCTCTATTTGGCACTACTTAGTATGTCTTGTAAATTTAATCCATTTTGAAGTTCCAAGAGGTTCTTCTAATCAGGAAACGGAGCATGATAATTAGATCAGTACTGATCATGTAATAAGCTCCTGTATATATCTCCTAAGGTGCTAAAGTGATATCATAGTTCATATCTTGCAGTGTTGGAATAAAAGAAAGTCACTGTTACAGTATGATTCCTAAGGTGTGTTATAAATTAAATGGAATATTAGGGAATGCATTGAATGTATAACAGCAGTAACAACAAAGGGCAGTGAGCACTTCTAGCCTTTCAGTTCCATGTGGTATTTCACACTACCTTTTGTACAGTGAATAATATAATTCTGTGTAAAGGCAAAGTAAGATCGGAAAGCAGTTCACTGATTCTTGTAAGAAAGTATTCTACAAGCAATAGCTGAATAGATCTCAAACCTTTAATACTTTTTCTACTTCCTTTGTATAAGGTAATATGACAGTCAGGCACATATGACCTAGGCAGTACACAGACCCTAGTGAGAAGACACTTTATGACTAGTAAAACATCACAGCAAATTTATGCTTATTTTATATGTGTACAGACAATCTGGCAATTTATAATACTTTTTATATATTGTGTAATACATGTATGATAATGTATAGGAAATTTAGGGTTGCTGATTTTATTATAAACTTCTAGATCATTGATTTTATTATAAACTTCTAGATCATTTCTGTATTCAAGAGGATTCTTCAAGTTTCATACATTAACCCATTATATTTAACATGTTGATAGCAGAGATGAAAAAGGTGGTGAAAAATAATATCACATATTTTCTGGAGTTATTAAGCTATTTAGAGAAGTAAAACCTCTGACTTCATTGGAGGGAGAGAAAGAAGAATCCTAAGATAATCAAGTGAATGGACAACAAATTGCCAGGTGAATTTAGCACACCGTAATGTGAAGTGATGATCCTTGAGAAAAACAATCCTATTATCACAAGCACTCACCATTTGAAGGTGGTTAATTTCCATTCAGAGTTTGATAGTTCATCTCAAAAGTAAATACAGCAACATTAGGCAGGACATAAAGAATGATCAAAATAATGACAGTTTTTGTCTGAGTTATGACTATGTATCTAGTATTCTCCAATCTGGAATGAAGATGAAGGGAGGAAAGACCAGACAGAAGTTCATAAAATCATGTCTGGTGTGTAGAAAATAAAAGAAGGGAACAATTGCTCCTTTTTTTTTTTTTTTTTCCCTGTAAAAAATCTATAGTATGAAAACAGAAAGTAACACGTTCAAGGTTCAGAATACATACAGCTTATAGGGGAAATGTGAAACATCTTACAGAAAATTATTGGGAATTCAGTTTTTTCCATACACTAAAGACAAAGCCAGAAAAAAATGTTGGGAAAAAAGATCCCGTAAAGCTGTAATAATAATACACAGATACTCCCTCTGGCTTCAGAAAGTCCCTAAGGTGCAATTGTGTTGATACATGCCCAGGAGTACTATCACTACATACTTGTTACATTTCCCAAGATTTCCATTATTAGCCACTCAATACCTCAGGGGAGTTACTGTGTTACAAAGATCCTTGGCCATTCTTACTTCTGTGGTACAGCTTATAGAATTCATTACCAATTGTAAAGTAACACATAGAAATATAGCTAGTGAGTTAAGTAAGTTACCAGACACATACTTCAATCTCTAGCCTGCCTGCTTTGATGTAATTTTATATTTTAAGTCACTCTCAACCTTGTGTTAAATGGCAGTGGCAGTGCCAGAAGCCCAGAAGAGGCTGGCTGTTAAGTGTCAAGTTTCAGTAAGATTCATCCTTATTTAGTTAAATCATGTTGGGTATTCACAGCAAACACAAACTATGTTTTGTGAGGGAGCTAATCTAAGACATAAGAAACATAACGAAATGTCAGTATTTTCTTCTCTGACGTTCCTTACTCAGTTGTCTACACACAGTAATACAGTGAGGAAACTGTTACAGTTAAGAAGGAAAACAGACCTCACCAACCAAGAAAGTTTGCTGTGACTCTAGGAAGAAAATAGAATCTAGGAAGAAAATAGGATCTAGGAAGAAAATAGGACTTATGAACATGAAAGAGGGAAAAGTAAAATAACAGGAATAAGCTACCTAATTCAGACATTCCTCTGTGATTAAAATTCAAATTATATTTAACTTCTAAATAGAAAAATAATTTTAAGTTCTTCCCTTTAAAAAGTATATAACAACCCTGTTTATTTTATGGGGGACAATTTTTTATTTGATTTTCTCTGGAAGGAATTCAGTATTAAAAATCACAGTATGAAAATACCAGAAAAAATGGGAGAAGCTATTTTTCTCAGAATCATTAATGCCTCTCTTGCTTTTTATTTATCTTTTCCATAATTGCATTAGCTAGATAAATTCCTGGATTTTTTGGTTTATATGTTGATAAGGGATTGATGAGCACACACATCACAGTAGTCTTCGATAGGGGCTGTCTGAGGGTTGTGTTTATCTGCAAGAGGTGCTACTTAATAGTATCAACCTTGATTAGTAGAAGGCATTATTTTAAAATTTCTCTGTCTCTCATTTTGTCTCTATGTTTCAAGTCAGAAAGAAACAATAGAGACAAACCCTGGAAGATGGTGTCTAGAGCTAATTGACTAGCATATTTAAAGTGGGTTGTGGTTGCTTAGAAACAATTATAGCCTTTAACAGAAGCCTGATTATTAAATAGTCTGTAGGGCAATGTAGGACAACATGTTTTTACAAGAGTAAGAATCACAGTGAAAGATGGTCTGTGGCTTAATTTTAAAGGGAAACATATTTACAAATAACATTTTATTTTTTAAGCCCAATTAAACAACATTACTGAACAAATTTTGAACAATGCTTATGCCAGTGCAGTAAACTGAAACTCAGTCTCATGGCAACTGTGGGCCAACTTGCTGTTTATTCCATGAGGCCTTCTGTTAATTCCAGCAGTAGTTATTTCTTCTCTGTGGCCGATCTTGAAAGCTTGTAATTTACTTATTATAGTAAAGTGCATATTATCTAGGAAGAAGCTGATTATGGAGATCAAAGGACACCGAGATGTTTAAAGTGCAGCAGCCTTTGATTATGTAACAGCCTTATGACAAAAAAACTTACAGTAAGGGAATATTCTGAATTCTGCAGAGGATAGGAAAAGCGATATGTCCTACAAAGATACTGACAGTTCCAATACAGATGATCTATTAAAAATATCTAAAATAAATCTATTCTATAACCAGCTATATTTATCTGTTGAAATCTTATTATCTAATTATGTATTTAAAAAAAAAAAAATGCCTATGATGTATTTGGTTTTGGGATTCTCCATGAACAAATGTTCAGTCTTCCTAAAGCATGTCTCAAATTTATTTACAAAGTATCGTTGAAATCCCAGAGAACTCTGTCCAAGTAAAGTTCTTCTATTTCCCTGCTACACATGAAGTTGTTCATACTTGTGTTGCATCAATGAGGTCACTTAAAGCATTGAATCTTCATGAAAGACAAGGATATCATAAAAACTGACAGGATTATAGTGCACTTTCCTGTTGCCTCGCACAAAGTGTTGTGCAAAGGATAGACGAAAAGAACTCTTTGTCTAATTGAGATTTAAATTTAGACCTGTGTGCACAAGTTTTGTTAAGCAAAAACATATGTCTTAGGAATATTATAGGATGTCTGGCCTGTACATGAATTAGCAAACAAGGACAGTGATTTTAACAGGGACTTTTTTTCTAGGTGAATTATTCTACTATTTCAAATTACAAAAATCACATTGTTCCCATGCAAACTAATAGGTGTTAATACCCACCAGGAAAAAAAAAAATAAGGTAAAAAGATTGAGGGGAAGACAAGGAGCATAAATAAACCAGAAGCTCCAATGTCAATCAAAATATACACTATCATGATTTCAAAGTAAATGTAATCATAAAAATATGATTCTTCTACCATTCTTAGTTATCTTCAGAAGACATTATTAATTATGTAAAATATTCAGTAACTTACTGATCAAGACTAAACAAATCTGATTATTTCTTCTGTTAAGGTTCTGTAGGAGTAGCCAGCTTTTTGAACCTTATGGACTTTTAATATAAAATTCCCTTTAGCATCACTAACTGGGACTAAGTCTGCAACAAATACAGGAAGAATATCTAACTGTAAAATGAATGATAAGAACTTCACAAAACTGTGCCACATGCATAAAATGCTATCAAGTACATAAAGTAAACCACTGAAAATCTGGTATTGAAACCACCATCTGAATTCCCTGTTCATCTAAATCATTATTTGTTGCCATAGTGTATCAACAATATGCAGTAGAATACTGTATTATTCAAGACCATAGTATGCCTTTAGCAAACAACAAATATTAATAGAATAAAAAACAATGTGATGTTGATCTTATTTCCTGTAGATTAAATCTTTTTTATTTTATAATTTAATGGAAGGGGATTAGATGAAACTTCATTGGAAAAGATATATTCAGGAACTCTATTTAAGAGAATTGCAGTTAAAAGCATATTACACCTCTGGACTGCAATAAAGGAAATGGGCATAATTTCCTCAAACTTGATGAGTCATATGCCCTTTTTGGCTTGAAAAATGATCTTTTTTTGTAAAAGGTTAAAGGTTGTTGTAAGATAACTCACTGAGACATAAACATATAGGATATTTCAGAAAACAGAATCAGTCTTACCATTTGATATTATTTACTTAAGTAAGCAATACTTACTTAATAGTTTGGTTATTTCCACATCAAGAACTTCACTAACCAGGTTCATAGATGTAACTGATAATTTCTATTACAGAAGTTATTACACCCCAAGGATTACAGCACTGAGTAATCTGGCAGTTACCAAAGAGGAAAAGCTCTTCACTTAGTTTCTGTAATTTCATATAGTGTGTTCCTGGAATTGCATGAGTTCAGTGTGGAAATTTTTTGCTTTATAAGGATGGCATATTCAAAGATGACCCAAACCTTTGTGGCATGATAAGTAATGAAAATGTCCTGCTCAGACAATTTTTAATTCTAATTCCGCTGGAGCAGAGCAAATAACCTATTTTGGGTATAAAAAAAAAAAACAAAACAGTGGGGAAAACTAGGAAAGAATATATTTCCAGTCCAGATACAAAGATTCACAGTAGTGTGCTTAAATTTCATGAATGCTTTAGTGTTTTTTCTAACTATGAGAAAGCTTCTATTTTTAAAAATAAAAGCAGTGCAAAAGTTTTGTATGAAATAGATTTGAATTATGAACCTTCATATTTTTGAGGTATTTTTACACTGTTATTTTCCATAATTTGAACTAATTTGACTATCCTAGAATGAATTGAATAAAACATTTCTTCAATGACTATTATAATAATAATAACCTTATTATTATTATTATTTTAAAACAGTACAGTAAAATTTTACAAATGTACAGTATTATATTACCTCTGTCTTCAGCTAGATGGTAAATGGAAATTGAGTACTGAAAAAGAATGTAAATTGTATCACCATCCTACTGAAGGGATGTTATCTCTCTCTTCCCTTGAAATTCATAGGAGATTGTTTTATCAGTTGGATATTGAGAAAAGACTTCAGACTGATTGATTAAAAAGGCTTGGCTTGTGATTTATCATGTTAAAAATTGGTTGGAATACACCACTAAGTCAATTACAATAGCAATAAGTACACAAGAACAGAAACAAATGGCAAGTTGTGACCTTTCCAATGATTGTTACTGATTAGTTTATTATGCTATATTTTCTGTAGTGCATGACCATTTATATCATTACAACCTCTCCATGTCTCAGTTTGCATAAATGCACCAAGAACCTGTTTCTTCAGCCTTTTTTGCTTTCATTACTGAATTCAGAATACATGATCATACAGTCAAGGGGGAGATTGCACTCCTGTTGTGATTTAACTCTGGCTGGGTTGTGCTGAACCCAGCACAACTCCTTATGCACATTTAAGTTCATTGTGAACTCTATCCATTTGCACAAAAGTAGAATTGAACTCCTCGTGGAATGAGAATTGCTCTAATTTGCCTTCATGTTTCAATGTGAAACTTTTATTATAGTGAATATATAGATTGGAGTTCTATCAGTTCTTAACTGGATATAAACACTGAAGTAGATCTGGAGATACCTTAAATGGGTACCAGCTGAACATTCACTCCATTTAAGGACTGTATTGGCAATGACTGCATAATTACAAGACAGAATCCACAGGTTCCAGTGGCTCTGAATTAAACTGACGTTACTTTTGTGTTTATGAGACGGGAAATTAGCTGAAGCTGTGAATCTAAACATGTTTGGGACTGATTCCATGCCAGCTTTGTTAAACCTACCATTAATATGCTATTTTCTTTTTTGGGTGGATTAAACTTGTGGAGACTAAAAAACAAATTATGGTCTAGACACCACCAATTAATGTTGTGAATCCTGTTCTCTTGCTGTGGGCACTGTGTATCTTAATAACATGTTTAAAGTTTTAGCTTATTGTTTCTCTTGGTTGGGTGCTGCTATTGGGCTATATTTTATCCTCTATAATCACAGATGTTAGTTCATATGACTTCTTCTCAGCAATCAAACTATTATTAGACTGCTTAATAATGTATTTTAACACTGATTTTAGTATTTGTTCACAGAGAGATCTATTCTTTTTTTTCTTCCTGTAACCACCTTGTTCCAGTTCTGGGTAAAACAAAATGTTCATTGAAGCAAGCTATCTGTGACTCAAGAGCAGTACATTACTATTTCTTTGTAAACATTAAACAGTTTCTGTTTAATGTAGAAGAGCAGGGTTGTCAGCACCATAATATGAAACCTAGTAACAAGAGAAGAATAATTATTCACTCTTTTTAAGGTCTTGTATTTGTTATGGACAAAACGGCTTGGCATCTCATTAATTGTAGAAGAGGGCAGGAGTTTATGTTTGATCATACAAAGAGTGTATTCTGAAGCGCTGTAAACATGAAAAGGCTAATGACTTTCTAGTATGGATCAGGTGAAATGTTTTCAGAAGAAACAAGGAAGTATTTAAAACATTAAGTATGACATGCAGAGACTCCAGTTGGAGTGCTACACAACTCTGTAAGACAAAAATATGCTAAGTGCTCCTGTGGGGTACCAATCAATTTCTACTTAAAAAGTTGTTTCACTACTAGAATCCAACACTTGACAGTCATATGTGCCACTTCTCATGAACCTCTACCCTACACTCCATCCATAAACGTGTTTTGAAGCATTTTACTGCAAGGTAGCTCAAACATGCCCCTTCATTTGGATTAGGATGATTTATCCTAAAGAGGTGACGTAACTCAGACAAAACAGCATTTCCTTCAAGCTGCAAGTTTCTTCCAATATTGTATCTCCATTATGCACAGATATGGGTGCTAAAAAAAGTAAATAGATGCAGGTGTGAAAGTCTCTAATGCAATTAGAAAATAGAGACCTCTTTCTTCAGTATAGACTAAAAGGTACTGGCTTGTTAAACTTAGTAAAATAAGGACTGAGAGGCTAAACAAATCCATCATAAATACACTGAATAAAATGTACTTACTAACAATTCATCTAGCATATTAATGCCAAGTAGGAAAAACTAACTTACAAGTTATAAT
The DNA here is from genome assembly GCF_000690775.1 of Eurypyga helias. Classification (NCBI taxonomy): domain Eukaryota; kingdom Metazoa; phylum Chordata; class Aves; order Eurypygiformes; family Eurypygidae; genus Eurypyga; species Eurypyga helias. Next base: position 1,632 of record NW_010232025.1, on the reverse strand, counting down.
CCTGACACAAAATGAAGCAGACATTAATAGATCAAATCAGAACGAAGAACAAAAGTTACTAGGTATATGGTTTAGTGTTTGTGGTTTCCCTCCTAACTGTCAAATGTGTGAAATCCTGGAACAGCCACTCAGAGACTGGGAGGAATGAACATAGTTTCAAGACAGATTTCAGTAAATCTTTGAGTGACTGACTCACGGAAGGGACATTCAGGTTGCTGGTGTGAAACTTCAGGAATTAAGCTTGTTTGCCTACCCATGGGGGGAAAGGAAGAACAGTTGATTTTCTTGTGTCTTGCAGTATTTCAGAAGCAATTAACAAGAATTTTGATGCTGTATAAATCTCATGTTTCTTGGTTTCATCACTTGTGAGGAGGAGTCAGAAAGACACTGACTTCCCCTTCCCTTGTGTTGCACAGCTTGGCTTTGAGGTTTGGAGCTATTCACTTTTTAGTGAATGAAAGAAGCATGATGAAAGCAGTAGTAATTTCAAAATGTCAGTATGCTTGTTCTCCTGGTGCCACTCAGAACCACCTGCTGTGTGGTGATACTGTTGGGAAGGTTGGCTGCAACTGAATTATGAACCACAGAGAAAAGTGTGGAGCAGGCTTAATACACATTTGCAGATGTTTTTTTCTGTCATTGCCTATGCCTTCCCTTTCTTCTCTGTTACCTTTTTATTACTTACACACACGATTTTTCAGAACACACACATATCCTTATCATTGAAAAGTTGTATTGCATCCTCTAATGGCAGTAACACTAAAATTTGGCTCCTGATGCACCCAGGGGAAAAAAAAAAGAGTACTTGTTTTCTGTTAGTCATTTTAAATCTACATTATGTATTGGTCTCTGTAGGGAAGCATTTAGGCATTCAGTTCATTATATATGACTCGTTACTTTGTTTTAGGCTCAAAATTAACAAGACGATATCACTGTCAAGTCTTATCTTTGGTTTTCATTATGATTTTAGATTTCAGCTAAAGGCGTTCTACTTGCAGGAAAGTAAATGCCCATGGAAAACAAAGGTGTAATTCACAGTTATGATTAGAAGAAAGACAATAACTCATTTGTGAATATAAAAAGAACCTACTATTCCTAAAAAATTGCAATCTTAATATTAGCAATAGGAGGGCCATACGGGCTTAATGTGGTTATCATCCACATGGAATTTGGAAGAGTACGTAAGCACCCTGATCTATGGTAGTGTTACACTATAAATTATTCATGTCTTCCTGTCATGTAGAATACTTCCTGTGCTCTGGCCTTCTATAACTACTGATGTTAGTATGTCAGAAAGACTTTCCTGAAGTCAAAAAAATACTGTATTGTTTTAATCATTCATTAGAAGACTAAGTAAAGTATGTCTGAGAGCAATGAGTATCTAATTTATAATTACAGACAGAAGTGATAAACTCAGTGGATCAGGGTTTTGGTTTATTGGGGTTTTTTTTGGGTTTTTTTTGGGGGGGGGAAGGGGAGTGTTGTGTGGGGTTTTTTTGTTGTTGATTTTGGGGTTTGTTGTTGATGCTGTTGATGTAATCTCAAGGGATGAATCCAGCCTGGATCTTAAGTAGATCTTCTGTGAGATATTTTCCAAAAAATAAATAAAATCTTATAAAATTCCATAGAATA
>NW_010232024.1:0-6461 GCF_000690775.1 Eurypyga helias | reverse complement strand
TCCTCGGCCAAAGCTCTTCTCTAGGCTGGCTTTCCAAAACCTTTCTTGGGGGCTGTTATTCTGCCAGAGCGCCCCGGAAAAAGTAAATGCTTGAGGCAAAATAACAGCAAATTCGCCCTCAAAAACACTCTGTTTAAAAAAGACCCTTTCTTGGTGCTTCTCCTAAAATTAATGAACCTGTAACTTTTTTGTGAAAGTGCCTATCCGCAGCAGAAGGGGGAAGATGATGATGCTAAATCAGATGCATACTTTGGCTTTCTGTATGGCTAAGCATCTTTTTTAAATCCTTCTGAATTCTTTTTGAGAGCCTTCCACGTGGAGAAAATCTGTTAATATTTCTGGGAGCAGCAGGTCTAGGATGCCGAGCAAATAGGTGCTGCACTGTCTCGGCCTGGCATCTGGATACTACTTGATTTTCTTTCTACAGCAACACCATGCATCCTACGGGATGGCAAAAGAGTCTTCCAAGCAGTGTGGTGTCTTAATTTTGTTTTTAACGTGGGTTCTTAGCTTAAAACCAACACGGTGGTGCAGTTTGGACATCTGGTGCTGGGAGAAGGGCATCGAGGTATTTATGAAAGCGGGTGACTTCTGTAGCTACACGTGTGCCACTGTGGAGAGGGGCGACGTGGTTGTGTTTGGGAACTCTCTGAGTGTTCGTGTGACTGAGCTCTCCAGCTGTGGAGTTGGTATGTGTGTAGCTAGTTTTCTTTAAGCTGTCGGGGTACTGCTGCTTGTGCCTGTGCTCTCTGGCGCTCCGTTGGCTGCTGGAGCCCCCATCCGTAAAGATTGTCGGTGTCGCCTATGCTGATGGTGGCCACTGAGTTTTGTACCTGCGGGTGTTCGATGGAGGTTTGCTTTTATGCTGAAAGTTACGGAAGTGCCGATGTCCTGCCCTTCAAAGATGTAGTTTAAGTGGTAGTAATGGTTTATGGTGGGAGAGTCTCAAAATAATTAGAATTTCAATTTTGCTGATGAAAGCCAATACTAGGGTTGTGTGTGGAACATGTAAAAATCATCCAGGCTGTTCTACGTTCTGTGCTAGAATAGCCCAAACTTGTGGTTAGGGGATCGACAAAACTTGTGTCTAGCTGTTACTGGGTGGGATGATCTGTTCCCTCCTGTAGAGCAGACCTGTGCTTTACACCAGAGTATACAGGTGAAAATCTTGTTAGACAGGAAAACGCGCTGTACATACGCCGTGCGACTCGTATGCCTTCCGTGGGTACGTGCTTAAAAAGCTTAGAGTTGCCTGAACATTTTGCAATTGTTGAATATTTTCTATTTGCAGTGTTGGTAGCCTTATATGAAGAGCCAGAGAAACCAAATAGTGCACTGGAGTATCCTTTTCCTCTCCTGTGAATTGTTGGTAGAGGCTTGACACGGAACAGCAGTACCGCTCCTGAGGCGTAGGTGAACGGGAGAGACACGTACAGAAGACTGACATTGAGAATGTGACTTTACGGATGCGTTTTAGCTAATAACCGCATTCTTCCAAGCTAACAAATTCTGACAGGATGCAAGAGAACTGTGTGTATCAGTATGGCAGCAATTGCCAAGTTGTAGGCCATCACAGAATTTTGTAGAGCTGCAGCGTTGGATTTGCCTGCTTACTGTGTGTCTGTGGCTTCTGAAGTTGGCTTCTTCACGCTTCCTTTTAATATTTTTAATAACACAAGAGGGAAAAATTAATGTATTTTTTTCCCTTGCTTTTTTTAAAGCAGCTTCTCTTTTTGGCTATTGCATCTATAGTTTGGGTATTCCTTTTAACTCTCCAAAATTTAGGCATTTAAGAGAGGAAAAGGGGTGTGTGGTCAAACATGAAAATTTGTCCTGTGTGTACTGATGTCTTGCTTGTGTGTGTTTTGGTTTGTTGGTTTTTTTTTTTTTTTTAAGGAATATACCAATGAACTTGAAAAGCTCTCTTTTTTTTGCAATTTCATCCTATAGGTTGAAAAGCACTGTAGTAATATTAAGGGGTTTAGTGCAATTTCGGTCACGTGTATTGCAGCGCTAACTTCATTGTGAGCGTTAAAACCAAAATTCAGTTGTACTGTCTAACGGAAGAAATGCTTAACACTGAAATATCAGCTTTCTGAAGCATCATCTGGGAGCTTCAGCTCCTGAGAATCCAGAAATAGAGGCACTTCGCTTGGAAGTGGCAGAGATGAAAGAAAAGTACGAAGCTGTGTTGGAAGAAAATAAAAAACTGAAAACCAAGGTAAAAGTCTACTTGGTGCTCCTTAGTAGATCCGTGTTACGCAACAAGAAGAATGCTTTAATACTTGGAATACAGCTAACTCTCCTCTATTAGAGTAACTGGTAATTGTTGCATTGTTTAGCCTTGTGGCTGAGGAATGCTGATAGGATTCATCATAGTGAAGATTTTCCCTTTTTGGTCAGCCACCTCTTGTATTCTGTAACATTGCCGAACAAGGGATTTCATATGTGTAGTGAAAGCATGTGTTAACGAGGCTAAATCCTGTGTCTTCCTTCAGTCCTGTCTGGATGTGTTTAAGCTGTCTGACATTATGTAGCTCATGATGCCACAAGAGTTTTGAGAAAGAACAGAGCTAATGTATCTGTTATAAAGGCTTTCAAAAGGCAAACTGAAGAAGGAATATTATATATTAGTTTGTGTGACCTGGCACAGACTTGCACGTGCCAGGGTGTTTACCTGTTACCAGTGGAGGCACTTGTATCTACCTGGAAGAGTAATTTGCACTTTTCAGCTAAAACGACACTGGTATTCCTCTGTCTGCAATGAGAGTGGACCTGAAGGGCTACATAAGGCAGAGCTGTGCTTTAGTGGGTCTACAGGCTCTCTGAAACAGCGCCGAGATGCACAACTTCCCTAGTGCACTGACTCTAAACCTAACGAGGCTGAAGAAGGAAAACTTTAAGAACTTAAATAAGCTATTAGGTGCTGCTGCTGCGGGTTTCCATGCATTTGTTGGAAGAGGATGGCTGTTGTATGTGAACAACATCCCTAGGGGTTTTTTACTGGGAGGTAGTTACCCACCTTCATTCTAGGAGAAGGGATTCTTGGGCATTACCCCTTTGTATTTCTTGTCTGGAGCACCCTTTTGCTGGCCTAGTCATTCTTCTCCTTCTCTGTTACCCACTGTGAGTCTTTACAACAACATTTGTTATTTCTTACTAGGAAATATGACAAAGAGCAGAATTTTAGTAGCAGTAGACTAGCAGTTCACTCGGTGTAGCCGACTCAAAAATGCAGCCGATAGCAAGTAGACACACAAAAGCAGAGCAACCTGGGTCTTTGTTTAAAGAAATCTTTTAAAGAAGTCAAAACTTGTTTCAGGAGAATAAGTCTTCCATAATCATGGGTTTATTTGTGCTTTCACCTTCTTCAGCCTTCAAATGATAACTGTTACTTTACCTGGTTTGGGTTTTTTTTTTCCCTTTCTTTTTCCCTACCATTTCTGCCCATCATGCCGTGCCATGGAAGTTTACATGGACAGAATGCAGGGGGAACACTGCTGTTAGCGCTTTTTTTTTTTTAAAGCAGTCCTCTAGTATAAATACATGCCTTTAACTGTACATTTATTGGTAACTTAAGTCATGTCAAAATAGGTGGTGGTCTTCTGTTGTATTCAGCTGTGAAGAACCGTTCAGTTCCTTACATTTATTGGCCAGATTTGGGTGGGATGGGGGGCAGGAAGCCAATAGTTAGGCCCTTTGTGGAAAGGAGAACTGACTTTGGATTGTGTACTGGCCATCATTTGTTGTTCTTGTAGATTTTACCACAAAATGCTATTTTAGCAGTTCTTGCTAGTGGCAGAGTGATTGCTGTAATTTAGCATTGCTACAAGAAGCACATGGGTATTTTTATTTATGTACTTTGTTTATTGTTGACGTACTCCGCAATTTTCAGGAGAGGGCAAGAATTTTAATTGAGGAAACTGGACTGGCATATTTAAGAGACTCAGTCCTCATGCTTGAATCATTTGGAAGCTTTAGCTTATTTTCAATGTAACTGAAGTCAAGTAAACAAGTAAACCTTCATATTTTCTTAGGAAATAACGTTATAAGGTCACACTTCAGTGCATAGCTGCCCAGGCCATGCTCTCCAGAAAGCGTAATGGAAACTAAAACGATTACAGAAAATGTTAGTTTGGGTACTGTTGCTACCGAATGAGAGTTTCATTTAATCACTTCAGTGAAATCAAAGCAGCTGAAAATGATCAGCACCTTGACACAAAAAGTAGATGGTGAGACCTAAAACAAGAAATAGGAAAAAATTAAGGGCAAGACCTGTACGCTGGAAAGTGCGTCTAAGAACCCCCTTGTTACAGCTACATGATTATACAATGTGACAAAGTGATGATTTGAGGGAAGTTACTTTGTTGCCCGACTCAAACAGACTTGCATAAATATCGGTGATGGATTACAATGCACAGTGCAAATGGAATGCTTCCAGACCAAACGTTTTCCTACGTTCTTAATGCAGAAAGTGTTTTTGAAATGTTGCAGCTAACTAAATTCCTCTCTTTAAATCCACAGCTGGCTCAGTATGAACCACCTCAAGAAGAGAAGCATGGTGAATAGCAGTAGTTTCTCCTTTAATGCCTTGACTTAATAAAGGGCTTCCTGAGAAATGCAGTCTTTAATTTTTTTTTTTCCTCCTTGTGTGAACTCTGCAGGTCTATTTTGTTACCTCATCATCTTAAAGGAAAAAAAAAAAACCCACCAGTATCTTGAGTGCACAGCTATTTTTGTGGAGCTGCAACATACTGGCCAACTTTGTTGCTTTCTGTGTTTCAGAAAAGGTGATAGTTAATCATAACTTGTAGATAACTGCCTGCCAATTTTATGTCAGTCTTGCATCGTGGTCACAACATTCATGTTAAGCTGCTGATCTCTCTCGGTTTTGTTGTAACTGGAAGGGGGTGACGTGACGCAGGTGGACCAACTATAAACTGAAGCAGGAGCTCCAAGATATGTTCCAAGTTGGTACTCGGCAGTGAGGTTAGGCTTCTGCTGAAGCTGGTAGGGTAACTGTGTCCTCGGAGCACAAAGGAGTGAGTATAGTTATGCTGAGTGATGGACATAGCGCAGTGTTGGAGATGCAGTACCTATCGAACTTAGGTACACCTCATGCAAATTAAAAACTATTTCAATCCAGTTCATGTGTCTGATCCTGTTTCAGAAACCAGGACTTGGAGAGTTGATACAGATACTGTATGGACAGTCCTGAACAGAATCCAAAATTCTTACTTCTAATGGATGTCCTGTGTAATCAGTGGCACGTGTAGGAGTACAACATGGAGACAGTTCTGCCTTCTGCTTCATCTAGCAAGGAAGAGAAAATCTAGGCAGGGCAGACAATCCAAGAGGGGGTGACCTGTGATTTCTAATTTCACTTCTATGTTCTATGGCCCCTGTTTCCCTGAATCAGCTTCATAATTCTTCAGAAATGCAAAGTTGGCCTTTAAAAAAACCCCAAAAACCCTAAGATGTTTGGTTTTGGTAAGAGCTGCATTTGTCTCCTATCCTAAAACTAGGTGTTTTAAAGGCAACTGATGACAGGAACAATAAAGTGTGTGGGGGAAGCTGTCTTGTGTATTGGATCTACTGGCTCTGAGTTTAACTTCTTTTTTTCTAGGATGGGTTTTGCAGCGTGTCTCACCTACAGGTGTGGTAGGATGGGTCACAACTTTTGCTAAAGGCTGTGTATGAACTGAAATCAAGGGCTAATGAATGCAATGGTTGCTTACCTTACTACTCTACCTCTTATTGGTGGGGTGACCGGAAGAGAACTAAATGTGGGGAAAACACTGTGTTAAACATTTAAAACAACAGTGAAAACCACTACTCTGAACAAAAAAACAATCTGGGTGGGCATGGGGAACAAGCTAACCAACAAAAACAAACCCTGCAACCAAACAAACCACAGAAAAAATGCCCCACCCCCTGCAAGAGAGGAGTGAAGGGGGCTCAGTTGTAAGTTAGAACATGTGCCTAGCACTGAGTTGCAGCAGGTGGAGAGAGGGAGAGGATAATGCTGTGGGAAAATGTGCAGTAAGGACCATCCTGGAGGGAGCTGGACAGAAATGCCCTTCGGGGTGCGGATTGCAGGCAGGTAAGGGGTTTCGTTGGGGTTGTTGCAGGGCACGAAGGACTTCGGTCACAATGTTGGGTGCGAGGGCCGTAATAAACATGCTACTTGCTTCCCTCTGAAAAGAGTTCAGTCCTGTAAGCCTTAAATTGGGATTGTAACGAAAGCAGAAATGGTTGTTAAAGCTTCGCTCCCGCTGCCTGCCGGTGGAAAATCGATGACTAATGACCAGGAAGAACCTTGCTCCGTAGGTAACCTTCTCGTGGAAAGGGGGTGCCCCTGGAGCGAAAGCTCCCGTGCCTGGGTTGACATCTATTTCCGCGACTGCGGGGCCGGTCTGCGCCGCGGGGGCCGGGCGGGGGGCGCGTACCGGTCCCTCCTC
>NW_010232023.1:0-8347 GCF_000690775.1 Eurypyga helias | reverse complement strand
CCAGCGCACAGTGCCGGCTCATGTCAGCTTTACTGTTGTTATTTGATCTAAACCTGATATGTAAATATAATAGTTCAGTTACTTAATCTAGAAATAGTAATGATCAGTTAAATTACTCTGTGCACTACTTTTAATTTCTCAGTAAGTTTTCAATGTATATTTCTGTCTTTGTATACTTTATTCTTTCACTTCACGTGTATTATTTTAAATTGTCTCACATTGCGTACTTGCATCACATCTTTTTGTTCTGTATCCAAATACTTTTTTTAAACTATTTATGCATGCTGTTTTGACTTTCTGCTTCTTCCTGTCTTCACCATAGCAACCAGATTCTTGGATCTTTTTTCAGCCTGTATTATGTCTTATATTACTTTGACCTTTGTATATTTAAAAAAGATTCCAAACTTCACTCATTTTACATTCTTACTAGAAACAGATCTTAATGTCAGATTGAATAACTTACTAATTCATGCTTCACTGTAAACCTTGCAACCTCTGCTTTTTTGATATAGGGGTATGTATGCTATGACTTTAGAGACTCTGGAGCTAAGAATCCTTTTTTTTTTTCTCGCTCTCTCCTTGTATTGCAGTTTAGAACTGTGATTTGAGACCTTTTTCAAATATTTTCTTAAAAATCTAATGTTTAGTATGTGTGGACAGTAATAGCCACACAGCTTTAGTTATAGATTTCCCCCCCCCCCCAAGCCTGCAAATAGTAAGTATATTTTCTATTATAGTTAACTTGTGGTTTTAAATTTACTCATAGAGAGGGACAGAAATACTAACTTTATACTTTCTAATGAAGCAATGTCATATTAAACCAACATATCAGTTCTTCTCTGAGAAGACTCTTTTTGTGGTGGTTCTCAGAAAAAAATGATATGGTAATACTTTGTAGTTTTCTGTAACACATTAAAAAAAAGATTTCTTTTTCTGTCAAACTTCAGATAAAATACAGGTCATAGTTTAGAAATAATTATGCTTCTGTATAAGTATAGTATTTTGTTATTTACATTTACACTAATAGCTTTGAATTGACAAAAGCATAAATTATGTTTGTGAGTGCCATGTTTAATCAGTCTGGCTCCATGTGTTGATTGAAAGTTAACCGGAGAAAAAGAAAGAATATTTTAAATATTGAACAGCCATGTTGTTATTTATTTTTGCAAGTTATGTTGTATCTATTTCAGATTGATAGCTAGATAGATATATGTTGTATCTGAAACAGATACGTAGTTGTATCTATTTCAGAAAGGAGATTCAGGAAGGCAACTCTGTGGATCTTATTTATCATGAAGTAGCTTAAGTGAGTAGAATTATCATGCATCTCAGTGTATTCTCGGTCTCATTCGACCTGAACAAGTGGATTGATAGTAAGGCAAATTCTAGATGCATGCCCCAGCCGCTTGCTAATGAATGAATGATGCTGGTACCGATAATCAGCACCAATAAAAAGGTGAACATTGTAGAGCTGGACTAAGCTCGTGCGTTTCCAATCTCGATGTCCTGTTTTTGCAAGCCAATAGTGTAGAAAAACATCCTTCTCAATGTTTGGTTTGAGATGGTACTGAATATAGTTCATTTTGGAAATTGCAATGGTATAACTGCAATATTTGGGGAGCTAACTTTTGAAAGATTAGTCTATCTTTTTGACTTACATCCTAGTAGCTACTTCAAATATTTGAAGCTTTATGGAAAGAAATACCTCTAAAAGAAATGGAAAGCTTTGGAAGTAGAATTTTATGTTTCCTCACTGTCTGATACAGTACAGTCCTGGTTATCTGCTGCTTTTGTGTGAACTGTTTCATAGTAGTCATAAAAAATGGAAGGCTCTACTTTGAAGTGGGGATCTGCTGTATAGCCTCCCTCCTTCCTCTTACAGAGCAGTGTAAACACAGCCACGTTTCTGTTCAGGTTGACTGGGCAAAAAACATTTTTGGATTCGACTGCTGAATATTTTTCAGAAGGCAGCAGCTCCCTGTTTTCTTTCTGAGAAACAAAGGGTTGATTTTTTTTTTTTTAGGTGCATAAAAAAAGATATGAGATGTAATTACCATCATGACTTTGAAGAGCAAACAAACTGGTTCTTCTTAAGCCTCCCACCCTCAATTTTAAAATGTGACATGATGGATATTTTGTTATGACCCAGTATTATTTCTTCTGATATTAGCCTGAATTTAACATCAATAAGTCAAGTTCTCTAAAGCGTGTTATAAAAAGGGAAACAAAAAAGAGGTTCAGGCTCTGAACTATGGCATCTCCATCCTACCTAGCAGAGGCAGACCAATGTATGAGGCTGAGGGCAGAGTTGAGGCCACTTTCTTTCTTGGAGCTGTTTGGGGTTTTGTACCTCTGTGATAGCAGAAAATAGGGAGGGAAGAGCAGGAGAAGAGCTGGTAAAGAACCTTCAGTGATAGTTTCATAATGTTTAGAAGTCGTGATTTCTGAAGGCAAAAACCTGAAAATTCTCCAAATACATACATGGTATTCTCCCATTCTTATTGCACTTGATTTTGGGTAACGATGAGGCATCATATAAGTGCTGCCATGACACTTGTTTTTTGTTTTTTACATGTGCAGAATTTCTTTCATTCTTACGAAAAGAATGATTCATCCAATCAGAATTCACAGATGCTATATACATATGTATGTACTTTAGTTTTATTGGAAGTGTTTTTTTCTGGTGTACTTTCTTGCTGAAATTCCCTTCCCAAAGTCTGTCTGGGTAAAATTGTGATGGGTATATGTCTTTGCATCTTCGGATGCACTTGAAGTCCAATGGAGCCCTCACAGAGAAAATAATTATAATAGGTAGATCTACCTTCTCTTTTCCATAAAACACTGTTAGCATTGACCTGTTGACAATCCCATTTTCCAGAATAAGTATGGGAAGTACAGGAACCTTTTGAACTTACTCTTTTGAGAGTAAGCATTGGGAGTGAGAGAACTATTGATAAGCATTGCTTAAGTAGAAAGTAAAATGTTTGTGAAGGGAAAATTTGGGGGGTGGGGTGGGAACCCAACAACAAAACTGCAAGAAAAACACCACCGGCAACTAAAATGGAGATTTCTAAATATGCCTCCAGTCTTGCCCTACATTGGTCAGGTTAAACGAAAACAAAAGAGCATGCTTGCAACTCATCTGTTGTGAACCTATCAAATTCTGGAGTGTAGAGGCCCCAGAAAGCTTCATCTGCAGATGCATCAGGCAGTCTTATGAGGGAAATCGTGGCATTTAGGATGAATAAGCAGTGATTGCCATAAGGAGAGATCTTTATGATAATAACATGGTTGTTGGTTGCTTCAAGCCCATTTATGCTTTTATCAGCTTGTCTGTTGCTGATATCTTTAAGCATCATGTTGCTTTTGAAAGAGCGGTATTTGCTCTGTTAAACTCTGGGATGCTATTCCAGGTAAATGGTGGTGTACAGGTAGAGCATCTCATTGCCCGCAGTATGAACACCTATTTAAACAGCTAAGTGAGAGGGAGAGAATACTTTCACTAACAGTATTGGCTGGTCAGTAACAGGAGTTAATGGAGCAGTGTTGTCTATGTGTACGTATGTAACATTTCTATTCCAAATTTGCGATGATAAAAGCAAAGGTCGTGCACCATGTTTGTATAGCAACATGCCCAGCTTTGGGGAAGGATGTGTGGAAAGGAACATGGTGACTTACTACGTACCTCGAGAAATGGCAGTGGCAAATATGTGCTGGTATACTTACACTCTTATGCTAGAAACCCTAACTGCACATGTATGTCTGGATAGCAGATCTCAAAGAATTGCAGTTGCTGACAAATAACTTATTTTTCTCAAAGTACTACTGTCATCACTGTGTAGTTTTTTTTACTCGGTGCTGCCTTTGGGAGGTGGATGCTACAGAAAACAATTCATTCGTAAACAACTTGTTTGAAACTGTCCCTGAAATCTTCCCTGCCTCTTGGAGGATGCTTACTACTCATTGTTTGATGCAGAAAAGAAAACTAGGTCTTGTGCTCTCTCTCTTTATTTTTGCTTATTTTTAATGACACTTGTCAAACATACTGTTTGGAACAGAGACATTGCTCTATCGCCCATACTGTCATTATCTATGCTTTTTCCTATGGCAGTGGGAATTTTAAATTTAAATCTGATTGGGTTTTATTAATTATTCCAGCAGTCCCATGGATTAATTTATTCCAGAGTGAAGAATTTGGGCAGAATATAGGTTTCTAATGGACCTTCAAAAGCAATCTGTTTTCTACATCTGAAGCCAGACTTTCTATTGAAAATCTAATTTCCTCTTTATAGCTCTTATTTTATCACCAAACTTCTTTATATTTTTAATCACATTAAAAAAAAAATCTAGTAATTTCTGCAGATATCTGTCACTTAACAATAATAAAAACACATATTTTTGTCATAAAGGCAGCCTTCTGACTAAGAACAATTTTAAAGAAATAATATTTCTCTAGACACAGATTTTTCTGCTGCTGAAATAGAGCACTCCCATTTCAGTAACTTACTGAGAAACTAAAGATAAATGTGGAGGAAGTTCTCCTCTGACTTTAAAAAGGTTGAGTTTTGGGGCAGGAAAAACAAGAGATAATGCAGCACTGATGTGATTCTTGTGGAAGAGACAGGGAACATTATCAACACACAACTGTGTGTTAGCAGTAGACATCTGAAAGATTTTTTTTTTTTTTAACTTTTCATAAGTAATCTTGCAAGGTTGTATTTTGGTATGGATTATTTTTTTCTTTGTTTACTATCAGTACATTATAATAAACCCCATATTCTAGCCCCATAATCTGTTCTAGGTGGATATAGTATTTTGTCCCAGAAAGGCACATATATGTTGGATTTTCCACTGACAATTTCTTTTTTTCAAATATGGCATCAGTGTTTTGGGGGAGATCAGAAATTGGGGGATAGCTTTTTTTCTTACCCCAGAGAAAAAGAATAATATTAAGAAAACCAAGAGCTGTATCTTCAGCTTATTATGGAATGCTATTATACAACTACATATGCCAGTTGCTTTCCTTTGTGGTTTGTTTTAGCATTGTGTGCTTGATCTGAGTTCTTGAGTGTTATTCCTAAATATGACACTGATTTTCTTTCACAGGAGTACAGTAAAGTTACCATCAGAGAGTTTGGTAAAGATGGTTTGTAATCTGAGAGTTGTATACATTGTTCTTGTTATGTTATTAGCATTTAAATTAGATAACTGAAGCTGGGCTTGCCATTCATTATTTTTATCACATGACATTTTCATAAATATTACATCTTCTATTGAGCTGTGACCTCACACGTTTCAGTATTTGTCATGTGATCTAGAAAAATTCCTATCTTAGAAAATGCAATGCAGTTGGGTTATTAAAGCCTAAAATATGTTGGGATGTCTTTAGTTGCTAATGAAATGTCTTCTTTTCAAAGCTGCTGAACAGGACAGATGACTTTTTAAACTAATTGTAATTCACAGAGGCACCCTATAATCTATAAGACAGTTCACCTCTGCACTGTTCCTGTCCAGCTGTTGTCTCGAACAATTATCAGGAAGTTATTGTTCTGGTATGAGCCATGTTATGCTTGAAAGTGAGATGAAAAGAAATAATGAGGGTGCATGAATGCTGGTTGATGAAGGTTAAGTAGATACAGTTACGCTCTCTGCATTTTTTACTATGACTGTTGAGATTGAGGCAGTGCACTCTAATGAGACCACACAAACAAATGCGCTGATTGACAGCTTGATTTAGCAACAAAAAATGTTGGCCATATTTTGTTTCAGCCTAATACTCAGGTTGCCTGTGCACATAAGGACCTTGAATTTAACTTATGCTGTGGAGCATTATTGTTCTTTGTTTTTCTTTATTCAGTTATATAGATCCATTTCATTGCTGTTTATTAGGAACAGTGTATATAATTTTTAGTGATAATTGCAAAGGAATCATGTGTCATTTAGTGGTTGTAGCAAGGGAGTGCTGAGGGGTTTTAATGTTTATTATTGATGGGAAAAAAGCTCAGTAGCTCTTCTGTAAGTTAATTTCAAAAATCACGGAGGACTTCATGTTGTAGATTTGTTAGTCCACTATCAATGATATGCAGAAATACTGAACAGTTTTTCTACAAAACTATAATCAAAGATCTAGAAGCAGTTGTGGGTGGTTGTTTTTTTTTAAGAAGGAAGGTGTGTGTGTCAGATTCAACATATGAAAAGTAAATTAACATAAATAAAAACAAACAGTTGATAAAATGTTTTTTTCTTCTCAAGAGATAATAATTTTTCTAAGCACAGTAAATGTGATGAATTTAACCTCTGGACTGAGGTAGGATTGTCACTGTGCCAATATTAATGAAAACTTGGATTACCTGCATACTTCTACAACAGGCAAGTTCAAGAGGGGGGCGGAATATCAAAGGATACATTTGACTATGAGGCTATTAGTAAAGTTTCTGAAGGATCAGTTTTGGGAATAATTATTAAATAGTCTCAGCGATATGTTGCATATGTTGACAAAAGGCTGAGCTTTATGATGGCAGAGTCTGGAGGCATTCTCCAGTTGGAGGTTAGGATGTCACAGGTAGGAAGCTGGATGAGTAGTAGAAACACAAATGTGGGAACAAAGCAAAATACTTAAGTGTGATTGGCAAATTGTCTGTTAGTTTAACTCCATCGATTGTGAAAGAACTTTTTCTAGTTAAGTGCATTTCAAGCCACTGCAAAATATTTGTACTACGCATGATCCACAAAATAAGAACCATAGAACTTTTTCATACAAACAATAATCTGTAACTTCACTTGTCTGTATTTAAACAGAACTTTTGGCACATAACACAGAAATTTTAGTATGGTCAAATCCTTGTACATGTTGATAAATGCTACTGTATTTGCATAGGTGGTATTCAACAGCATGGTACTTGGTCCACAGTCTCTGTGTCTGATCTTGGAAGGAAGCAGGGGGATGGGGACTGGGGGAGGGCAGAATGCAGAGAGCAGGGTAGGAAATGCAACTAATAAACCTTTACGTTAAAGTTTTGTAGCAGTCATTAAAATGTTTCTGATTATCTTTGTGTAGCCTTGCTAGCATCCATCTGCTAATACTTCATTATGGAGAGCTGTAGTAGCTGACTCACTCCTTACAAAGTGGCAGAGTAGCGGTGGTGTTTGAGAATGGAGGGTGTGAGTGGAAGTGTACGTGCGTCACGAGAAAACAAAAAACCCTGGTAATAAATTATCTGAGAAAGAAGTTCCTGAAATAAAGTAACACTTCTTCAGTCTGTCCAAATGCATTTGATACTGTATGAGAGCATAGCATAGAACTTGCCTTTCTTTGTGGTCAGGGTGTCAGAGCATGAACTTAAAGGTGCTTATGCCTGAAACTGGGCAGTATGAACACAAATTTTAGGTTAGTGCTGGAATCAGTGTTTTTCACTGAGGTTTATGTACATGTACATATGTATATGTATGTATCAGCTGTTTACAAAAAAGGCAAAAAAAGTAAGGGAAGAATAGCAGAACAAATCCTGGATTTCACAGAAGTGTTTCCAGTAGGGAGGCATTGTCATTAATATGTTTACAAGTCACACTTTTTAATGTGACTTTCAGTTCTACTGTCCCAGACTCAAGACAGATTAAATCACAGATGCATAGAAGCTGCTGGTATCATCAGGTGAAGAGATTAAATGGATTTGAAATCTTTAATTAAGAAAAAGCAAAGATCATGTTGTAGCGCTAAGATGTTTTCTTATTCTTTTAGAAGAGCATTAGGAAGGGAAAAGAACTGTTTAAACCAAAAGAAATAGGTATAAACTAGTCATGAATAAATTTAAACTGCAGATTGGTTCAATCAACTAGATCAGAGATGTTCAGGCACACTTATATTGTGAATGCAACTTCAAGAAGAAGAGCTCAGTATTTTGAAGGTAGACTTAATAAAAATATGAAAAATGCATATGTTGTACTTTCATATAGCAGTGACCTGGTCTTTAGACCGTGAGACTTCCTATTTTACGTTTATTAGATGACACTGTAGTTAATATTACTGTTGCAAAAATTCACAGGTAAGGGATAGACTTGCTTTCCTTCGTCTTCTCTCTCCTGTCCCCATACACCACATGAGGTAAATGTGTATGAGCAGTAGTGCATGAGGAAGAGATTGGCCTGCAGATTGCAGGATGGGAAATCCCCAGTGATTCAACTGTTTCTTGGCTTGTCTCCCAGGTTTTCCCAGCTTTGAGGGGTTGTAAGAATGAGTAAGCAGTTTTGCTCTTATTGTTCAAACCCGAGCATTTGACCTGCGAGTCCAGCGCTACTGTCAGGTTGCCATTCAGCATAATGCCATCACCTTGTGTGCTGGGTTCAGCCA
>NW_010232022.1:2602-15656 GCF_000690775.1 Eurypyga helias | reverse complement strand
GACAAAGATGTTGAACAGTGCCGGTTCCCATGCTGACCCCTGAGGGTCTGTGGTGATTATGGCATTAATAGTTCCTTTTTAAGTTTTCCAGCTTTTTCCCTCCAGTGCTCTCTGCAGAAGCTCTGTCTTTATTCAGCAGTTTTTCTAGTTCTCTCTATAAATGTCGTTATTTTGTGATCTCTTAAGAGTCTCTTAGTCTAGTTTGCATAGAGCATGTCCTGGAAGGTGGAATGGAAACAGCCTAGTGGGCCGAAGTTATAGTGTGCCAAAAGCTGGCATCTCGTCTGTCTGTGCCTGCTCTACCACCTTCCTCTGATGGAGCAAATGCAAATCCTTAATCAAGGAGTCATTGCGGATGGCCTTTACTGCTTGGTTGTCTCTTCTTTTTAATTAAAGCACGTTTAAATCTTCTGTAAGCAATGAGAATCAGTCTACTACTCGGAAACTGTTATTCAGCGTGCAAAGGCAGAAATCTGTGTTCTTTATGTAAGAATATGAAAGGGAATGTCATGTTCTTGAAACCTGTCATGGAAAGGAGTGCTGGTGGTTTGGTTTCACGCAGCTTCTGTCTAGCAGGTTGAGTAAGGGCCATATTCCTGCCCCGTGAGTAATCAGGGAATGGGTGTCTTCTGCCTCCGAACTGAGCAACAAGCTGGTTGACTTATGTAGGGCTGTAAGGTGGTAGCGTCAGCAAGCAACACACTTTTTTCCCCTCTGGCTTCTGGAGGCAGAGGCTGGTTTATGCCTTTCAGCCAGTTCTTTTTGAGGCGTGGTTTTGTCTTGCTGAAGAGGAGGCGACAACAGTTTGGTGATTATCCTTATCTGCGCCCTTACCATGAGCAAGGGTAGCAAATGGATCTGGAGGCAGCTGGTTAAAATGAGTCACGCTGTGGTCATAGTCCTTTTTACTGTCACTGCTTGGGACTGAGTACATCAGTAATATTTTTCCCCCAAACTCAAAGCATTTGTAGCCACTTCGGTGACTCAAGCCACTGTACTGCTGCAAAAGGCTGCTTCCTGTTTGTCGTATTTCTGGCAGGATTTGTGGTATGGAAAAGGCACAAATATAGATCCCTTGCTGCGTGTCCTTCGCAAACAGCTTACCTCATTTCGCTTCTCATTTGAACTCTGAAGCCTGTCGAGGAGTCAGACAGAATTGAGGGAGATCGACTGGATCAAATCTAATTGACTGCTGAGAGCATTTGCTGCTATCTGGAAAATTACTGGCTTGTCTGAAAGCGGATAGGCTTGCCTGCCCTCCGCTTCTGGCGTAGTTTGTGGCACAACTATTTTTTTCTTTCCTTAGTACCAGACTCCTAATTTGCAGACAAAGTGTGCGTCACCTCAAGACCAGTTTTGGACAGTTTGTTCCTTAGCCTTAAATACCTACTCTGTTTATTCCTTAATTGCTTTTTAAAGTGTATTTAGATACCTTTGCTTCATCAGAATGATCAGGAAATAAAGATTTCCTCGTATCTCAGCTCGTTATTCACTTGAAGCAAATACCTTCTTGTGAGCCTAAGTGCTGAGAACTAGATAGTAATTCAGGCAAAATGTCCCCTCTATTTTACATTATTACGGAATTAAATGAGCTCACTTGTCTGCATAGGGGTTTGGGTTTCTGAATGACATCACAAGTCTGCATCTTCTGGTGCACGCTTTTTTAATTTGCACGAAATCGATACAGGGTTTATCTTTCGGACACGTGTTTTGGTTGTGTTTTGAAATCCACAGTTCGGGAAGAATGTGATCCTGGCAACGTGTTGGAAGCATCTTTAGGCTGTTGTGTATCTCTGCCTTCCACTTCCCAGAAAATGAAGGTTAATGTTTTTATGTTGCCATGATCTCAGTTTTGGTTCTAAAGAAAGATACAGCTTTTTAATAGGGAAGACTTGGAAAGGTTAATGATGCTGAAGTTGGGATGGAAATTTCTACTCCATAGGGTCAGAACTGCAACTTAGTGACAGCCAACACTTTGTTCTTCCATATATATCTTAGAGATACGGCTCTATCTAATTTTGAGTGAATCCAAACTTTTCTTATCTTTTAAGATATTTTTAGGTAATTCTTCTAGTCCCCTCCCCAGTTTAATTGGCCAAGTTTGAAGCAGCTCAAACAGTGAAATCTAAGTAATAAGCCTACTTGAGAGAGACTGTCCCTCTCCCTTCCTCTTCCTCAAGTCAATCCATCCAGGAACCTTCTTTGAGGGAACTTGTGTGTTGGTTTTGTGGTGTGTGTTTTTTTTGTTATCTTCCATGCTGCTTTACCCATGCTTCCTTTTGAAACAATGTTTCTGTGATTCCCTCGTGCCCCCCACCCCGTCCCTCCCCAATTGAATTTCTTATTTCAGGATTTTAAATAAACCATCATACAGATTGCCTCCGTTATCTTCCAACTGAAATATGCAGAACTTAGAGGCCTTATAGCATCTTTGATCAGTTCTTAAGAGTGGGAGTGCAAACTTCATGCTAACTTAAAGAAAATCAGAAGTTCCAGTTAATGTTTCTTTTCTGTGTGTGGCTTGTTTTTTTACCAAATATGTTGCTTCAGTGGCTTCCACTATTACTGTGTTGTATGTGTTAAATGTAAGCGTGTAGGAAGGGAACACGATAGAAACCTGTAAGCTGTACTGACTGCTTTAAACTTCACTATTAAATATGGCTGTTGTTTCTCAAATGTGATGTAGTTCCCCTGAGCTGGGACAGCTGTTTACTCTTTCCTTTCTCATCAGTCCCAGCAGCCACTGGAAGATCTGGATGCTAAGCTGAGGAGAACCCTTAGTCCAGAGACCGTTCCAGTGACATCCTCTCCTGCCTGTGTACGTTTGCGTTGTTGGCAGTTCGTAGTCTGGGTGTTTTCTCGAGGTCATGCTCCTGGGTCGCTGGCTTTGATATCACTGCACCAGTCTTTAGATTTTTAAAAGTAAAAATGAAGAGTCATCTTCTAGTTTGTGGGACTGAGTCAACCAAAATAGGAGAAATCTGTACGTTGCAATAGATTCCATATTTCTGGAGGCTGATTTTGTTATTAGTTCTTAATCCAGCTTTTTGTGGTGATGTCATTAACATCACCAAACCAGAAGGGGAAGTGACTGTGGAATAAGGGGAAAGAACACTAAACATCAGTACGTGATGTGCCAGTTTTAGTTTGGGAGGGATGTTTAAAGTGGGGATCTGAAATTTTAAAAGACTGTAATGAAGAACTTAGCTACCGAATGAGGGTACTGACTGACATTGTGATCTCCGAGTGGCTACTTGTGCATTCCTTCTGCAGAGCAAAAGGGGATGTTCTGCTGACAGCCTCGGGGCTGTAAGGTGTGCACAATCTCTTGCTGCCGTTGCTCGCTGTGGAGGTTAAACCCTTGCATTCGTCTTGTCCTGGGTCGTACTTCGACCCTGGTGGAAGTAAAAGCTGATGTAATACACAGTATGGTGGGTTTGTTGGCATTCTATCAAGCTGCTCATTCTTTTAATTCAATTTTGCTTCGTTTTCTCCCTTGAACCTGTAGTCTGTGCCCGCAGCAGCATCTACGACCGTTACCGGGTTGGTGTCCACAGCAGCACAGTCTCTGAAGGATGGTAAGACAGCCTTGATGACTTTAGATGGTTTCTCAGCGTGGAGATAAAATGTAAAATTGAACAGACTGGCAGATTGAAAGGATGTAGCCTGCTTCAGTTGGTCATACAGTGGCAGTGACTTAAGGATTGCATTAGTTTTTAGTAACTAGACTGAAAATTTCCACTGTAGGCCAGGAGAGGGGAGTGAGATACGCATATTATAGTAACTCATTTAGGATTTGAAGTTGTTCAAAATGCTAAAAGAAGACTTGCAAAGAATCTCCAGTATGCTGCTAAGGTACAGCGTCCGGATGCGAAGGAAGTGCTTTCTGTCTTAACGTTCTTGGCAACAGCAGTAGGAGTTCTCGTTTTGCGTCATCGTGCTGTGTTCTCTGTGTGGGATACCGCTTCCTAACCTTAGTGTTCCCTTTCTGTTTAAATATGGAAGCAAAGGTTTTACTACTAAAATTTTAAGAAAAGTACTAGGGAAATTGGTGTCCCTTCTGCCTGCTTTAGAACATCTGCAGGTTGACTGGGTGATCAGCAGTGGAAGTCTGAAGGATCGAGGGCCTTGAAGTCTAAAAGAGTTCAGTAGCTGGGGACGACGATGACCCAACAACTTGCAGAATAGTCTGAGACTTTCCTGCCAGTATTCCCCTAATTTTTTTCCTTCTGAAAATATTTCTTTTTTTAAAAGAAACAGTTAATGTGGTACTAAGATTATTTCTGAACTATATAGTAAATATTATTTAACTCGCATGTGTCTCTGAAGTTCGGTGACGAACCTTCCAAAGCCCGTAAAACCACGAGGGAAATAAAACACTCCCTTTTTGGTGTGTCACTAGTGAACTGTACTGTAGAACTCATTTATCTGCTAGAAAATGAGTTGGTTTTTGCCTGCTAAGGTTTAGAAGGTGAAAGTAAACAAACTGGGAAGGCGCTTAATAAACACAGCGAGCTGTCCAATAGAACTGATTTAAAAATAGAACGTTATTTCTCAGCTCTGTAACCTTATCCTGCCTGTGCATACAGCACTGAAATTAGGAGCTGACACCAAAGAATCCAGCTCTGAAAGCTTCAGATAGACTGCTTTGGGTAAACGAGGTTTATAGCATTTCTTCAACTTAGCACTTTTAATAAATTGGCACCAGCGTTTGTGGAATTTAGGCAGCCAGTGGGGGTATAGAATTAAATTAATGTAAATATCAGTTCTGTTTTTGGTTCTTTGGCTATTTCGCATCCCTGTTTGAAATCAGCGTGCTTTTTGTTTTTACTGCTACCTAAAAGTGTGCTTTTAGTAAATGCACTGTGCAGGAGAGCTTTATCAACAAATGCTTCTCTTCAGTATTGCAGTTTGATATTCTGCCTGGTCAAGTTGAAAAGAGGAGATCATGAATCCAAAGGCCTGCTAGGAGCTAGCTGATAGCTGAGTTTGAAGTAGATAAAAAGAAATTGTTGGCATTGAAATAATTTGTTGCACACTTTTCTCTTAATCCCCTTCTCCTTTTCCTTAGCTCCAGCGTCATGTGGAGGAGAGAGCAGTGCTACGGCTCCGGCAGCAGGAGCTGGTGTTCTTAAGATGGGACGGTTTCAGGTAGGAGATGTTCAGCTGATTTGGCTGTTGATATGGGATCTTTGCTGAGCAATTCCTGCACGCTGCCAGCTCAGTGTGCCTTGCTATGGCCTTTCTGTGGGAAGGAAATGTCCATGTGGAGCTTGGGAATGCAGTGCTTTGTGCCCATGCTGTTTTCATTCCGGGCAGAGACTGCACTGGACTGTGCAGGTCTGGAGTTGTGAATACAGCATTTTGTTGTGCCGGGCCTTAGCTGTGTAACTGTTGGCCTTGGCCTTTGCTGTTAGCTGCTTTTTGGCTGATGGTGCCCTGTTTGTGCAGGAAGTCCTCTCTGAAGCTGCTGTGGTTCTTGGAGTTAATCCTCCAGGTTGCTGGGAAGTACTGTTTTGTGTGGCAGCCTGTTACTCGGAGGGAAGCAGTAGCTTGGGTTGTGGCATACCGAGGAAATGAGTTATTTTCCCCTCTCAGATGCATCTCATTAGTAAGGTAAACAAAAGCATCACGTTAAGGAGGGACTAAGGAAAGTCTTTGTGATTGTGTTTCTATTCTAGGTATCCGTGGCAGTGGATGATGTGCTAAAAGAGGGTGACAAACCCAAAACTAAGCCGGTGCAATTTGAAACCACCTCCACTGATTCTTCATCTCTCTCTGGCAGTAGCCCAGAGAGTACACTGGTAAAGCAGGCTGGCAGTCGGAAAAGCGAGGCTGTTGCCGACTCTTCCTTGGATGTGGTAGACAGCATTGCTCCGACAGTTCCTGTGCTGCAATTACCGGTAGATGTTGCTCAGCCTACGAAGGTCGGGCGCTTTCAGGTAACAACAACGATGGATCAAGTGGGGCGCTTTTCGGTGTCAAAGACTCAGGATGAGGTCACCTGTGCAGAGAAAGAGCCAATGACTCTTCCTCTCTCTCTGGACTTGGAACAAGTTGCTTCTTCAGCTGCGTCTCCGAAGAAAGAGTT
This sequence comes from Eurypyga helias, assembly GCF_000690775.1. Taxonomy (NCBI): domain Eukaryota; kingdom Metazoa; phylum Chordata; class Aves; order Eurypygiformes; family Eurypygidae; genus Eurypyga; species Eurypyga helias. The sequence continues at coordinate 9,565 of NW_010232022.1, read as the reverse complement.
GGAATCAAGGCAGTCCCCACACATGAATGGTCCGTCCTCTGAACTGGAGGCTGCCTTCTTAAGCGGGATGGCTAAGGATTTGGATGACGGCTCGGGGAGTCCGGACTCCCTCCAGCCCCTGGGGTCAAAGATCAGCCTCCCCATTCAGAGCCTTAGCAACTCATTCAACTCTTCCTACATGAGCAGTGACAATGAGTCGGATATCGAAGATGAAGACTTGAAATTGGAACTCCGTCGGTTACGGGAGAAGTAAGGCTTTTTTCCTTGTGTGCTTGTGTAGGAAATGTGTAGCAGAGGCTTAAGATGAATTTCTCTTCATTTCATCTGGAATTTACTTCTCACAACAAAAGAGTAAACTTTAAAAGGCTAAACCGTTGGTGAGTCTTAGGACCCGTTGTCAGTGTTTATGTGGGAAGTAAGATTCCTTGGGGAAAATAATAGGTAATAATTAAAGTATATGTGTTTGTGCTTTATTTTCTGACCTGTAGTCTTGTTGCATGTGTCTGTGTGTGGATTGATTGCTGCACTGTTAAGGCTGCAGATGCATAGGAGCTTTTGCATATCATGGAAATCCATTAGTTGGTGGGAATAGTGGTGTCTTGTTTGAAAATGACACACAGCTCTGTATTTTGGATGATTTTCCTCTTTCTGAAGAATCCCTGTGGTCTCCAAACAAAATTTAGAAATCAAGCCATGTGATCTACTAATCTGTGTGTATAGAAAGTTGAACTTTTTCTAGGGCAGCTGGCAATTTTAAGTTTTGTGTATGTGACTGCTCTGGAAAAATGGAGGCATAACAGTCTCTGAGGCCATATCTCTCAGAAAATGAGTAATCTAGCTGTTCTTGGAGCATTTTAATGCCGGATGATTTAATCTTCTACAGCCAGCATACCTTGTTTGTATTTACGTTTATCCTGGTTTTGCCATTACAATATTGGGATGTTTTTGTTGGAGTTCTGGCCAGGGTTAGAGCACAGTGGACAAGGACAAGTTCTGCCACGTGCCATCAGCGGTGGCTTGTGGAAAAGACTTACTGCCTCCTTTCTTAACTGTTAGTGGGAGTTTGACCAAAGAGTCTGGCCGGGATGGACTGGAGGGCAAGGATTGCATGTGTATGTAGCTGTTCTAAGTCATACTCTCTTGTAACTCGTTAGGCACCTTAAGGAGATCCAGGAGCTGCAGAGTCGCCAGAAGCAGGAGATTGAGTCACTCTACATGAAATTGGGAAAGGCACCACCTGCAGTAATTATCCCCCCAGCTGCACCTCTTTCTGGAAGGAGGAGACGTCCTACTAAAGGAAAAGGCAGCAAGTCCAGTCGTAGCAGCTCCCAGGGAAATAAGAGCCCTCAGCTATCAGGTAAGGCACTCTCCAAGGTTTTGGGTGGATAAAACAGACCAGGAACCATCTCTTGCTCTTAAATCTACGTCTGTGTCTCTGTCTTGTCTTGTGTGTCCCTCAGTTCCTCCACTGCCTGGATTACTAGATCGCTTTTGCTGTTTGGTTTTCTTGCTTGAGACTTTAGCAATCTACTCAAAGATACTGTTGTGCCTTAAGAGCAATTTTGAAGTTGTGATTTGTGTTTTTTAGAAGTTAGTCATCTGGCTGTAGCCTAGGAGGGTTGGGGAACCTCCTCTCTGGGCTGAAAAGTGTAAATATACAATATGGGGGGGAAAATGTTGATTTACTTGTTTAAGATTAACTGTTCTTGTTGCCTCCTGAAATTAGTTTTGCAGAATGGGGCTGGTTTCTTCAGTCACCTTTGTTTTTTCTACTTCAGTAGCACTTAAGCAGGGTGTTACTAGTGTCCTTAAACTTCAGAACCCTACGCTTGATGGGTTTTAAAGTTTTGTAATGGAGTTGCAATTTTTTTGTACTTAAATTTGAGTAAGTGTCAATTGTCAGGGCGTGCTTTCTTACTAAAAGCATTTTGATATTAACCAGGACTCAGAAAACTAGTTCTGTTTACTGTTTGAATGACGCGGATGTCAGCTGCTCGCTGCGTAACTGTAGACGCCTCTCCAACCCTGTGGCGTGGAGTAAACAGTGTTGGAGGGCCAGCACTGGGAGCAGGAATATTTGTTCCTGCTTCCTGCACGTCCACTTTGGTAATTCCACGTCATGCTCCAGTTTCTGTGTCCAGTCGCTCTGGCTGCTCACTTCTGGTTTGTTACGTGATAGGGGAGCATGTGACACTGAGCTAACACAGAGTTGCCTTAAAACTTCAAGGAGGGAAGAATTTTTCCAGCCTCTCTGCTTTCTCAGAAACCAGAGTGGTTGTCTCCCCATCTTTTGCCTGGATTGTCATGCTTCTCCAGAGGATATCCCTTTTTTCCCCCACCCACTAGAGCATTTTTTTCTGTATCACTAGTAGTAGTTCAACCGACCATTTGAGTTACTTGGCAGTGACCTCACTCCCTAAGAAATGTTCCAGTCAAATTTTTCCTCTGTTTTTTGTTCCTGTCCCTTTGGAACCATGACAGAAGCTTGTAGAACGTTGTGGGGGAAACCGAAATGCTGAATGTCTCTTTGCCTTCCTTCCTCTAGGCAATCTGTCGGCTCAAAGCGCGCCATCAGTCTTGCCCCCCCAGCAGACTCTTCATCCTCCCGGTAGCGTGCCAGAGGCTGGGCAGAACCATTTGTTACAGCCCCTCAAACCTTCACCTTCTAGCGAAAATCTCTACTCTGCCTTTACCAGTGATGGTGCCCTCTCGGTACCGAGCCTTTCCGCACCAGGCCAAGGTAAGACCCCAAGCGGAACGGCTGTCGAGTCTCGCGCCTCCGTTACCGGTGAACAAACCAGCGGCCTGATGACGCTTGATTTTTATTTTAATACATAGCAGAAAGTAAATTGGCGGCCTCCAGCCCATGCGTGGAGGCCGATACGGCTGTGTTCCTGCCTTCTCGCGTAGGTGAGATGTCTGGAGGTGGTTGAAGCGACGAACACAGAACGCGCGGCCCTGTCCGCGTTAGGAGAGCGCCAAGGAGAACAGGAGAGTGTGGTGGTGGTGGCAAGCATGGTTCTGCTCGCCTGGGGGGAAAGGAATGGGCTGAAAGGATGAGGAGGGGGGTCGGAAATCAGAAGGGAGAGGAAGGAAGGGGCACACAGAGCAGCTTTAGTGTTCACAGGTAATTGAAATGGTAGGGAATTTCTGAGGACTCAGAGTCCATTTAGACTCCCAAACTGCTTTGGCTGTTGCTGTCAATGGGATTTCTAACAAGGAAAGGTAAAATTGGCTCATGTTCTGCATCTGTGAGTTAGAGTTATCCTGGAAGGAAGTGTTAGTGTAGGAGGATGGGATGGTAGGAATAATACTCATTTACCCAAGTTACTCAAGTTGTGGATTGTTTGTTGTTAATATGTTACCAAATACTGTCTCAGACACAGCTTGCTCTGATTTATTTGAGAGGGAGGGCTTTTCTGCTTGCCAGTCATTAGGTGGCTCACAGCTTGATTCCTTTACTTCTCTGAACTTAGCTGTTCCATTTTTTTCCCCCCTTGAACATATTTCTGAAAAGTTTTGCCACAGGCTGGTAGAATACATCAATTCCAATCCGTGTTTTTGCTGGAATTGGCTAAGTGCAGCCAGGAGATGGAAACAGACTTTTGGGGAAGAATTTCCTATAGTGTGTTTTAATGAGCTGTTTCAGGTATTTTGGAGCCCCTTGAATCACCTCCCCATATCTAGTCATGCAGTACCGTTTTGTAATTGGACACTTTCGCCAGGATTTGGCTTTCCTACAGACTGTAGCCTTATTGTTGGGTTACGTAGTGGAGAGTCACGCTGCAGACTGGGCCTCATGTCTGGAAGTATTGGCGGGAGTCTTCTCGCTCCGTATGTTGTCTACGTACTCTTCGGTCCGCACTTGGAGGCTTATTCTTGTGTGTCGTGTTAAAGCATTTCACCCTTCCAACCTCCAGTTGCTAACATCTTGTAGTGGTGTTCTGTCTCTTCTCCTCTCCTTCCTCTGTTCTTCCCCTTTTTGTTTTCTCACAGGCTGTGCGAAGTTTAACTGTGCGTCTGAGAGAGTGACGTTCAAGCCTGGTGGCAGGAGGACCCGATTTCTGAGTACGCCCTGCTTGGCTCTTTGTGTGTAACACCTTTACTCCTTCCTTGTCTGGTTTTCGTTTTGTCTCCTTTGGTTTTGGTTTTCTGCTGCTTGGATCCGTTTCACGCAGCCCGTTCTCATCTGCCACCTTGTATCCCATTCCATGGCTCCGCTGAGCTGCTCTTAGCGCATCTTTAGAAGTTTGGGTTCTCGGGTGTCGCTCAGTCCCTAGTAGCACGTGCTCACTTTCGCTAAGCTGGTTGTGCTGGCTCTTTCGTGGCTGGTCAGTGACAAGACAAACTGGGGGGGAGGGTTACCAGGCTGGGGGTGCACGAGCGTTTTCCTTCAGCCTCCCCTAGTAATTACGCCTCGGCACATGTGCTGGCCTGAGACCCGGAGGGCAGGCAGTCTTCCTGCTGGAACAACGAGGAAGATTTCTTTTCCAAATTATGCCTTTGGACACTGCTCTAAGCGATGGGGAGGATATGTTGCCGCTCTGCAGCAGTGTGCTTGCTGCGCAGGGTGCTCCTCACGCCGGCGCTGGTGACGGGGCAGGGCGTTGATGCCATCTGCCGGCAGCTGACGTTGCTGCTTGTGTTCATGGGCACACGGATCGCTGCTCGTTGAAGCGCTGGGGGGTCAAAAAGTACTTGGAGAGTATCTTCAGGCAAACTCAAAAGATCCTTAACCTGCTGATGGGCCCAGGGTTAGAAGTCTTTGCTGTGAATTGGAGATTCCCTAAGTGCCCAACCAATAGCAGGTGGGTAAACGGACAACTCCAGGCATCCTGTCAGCCCTCACGAGTTACCTCGCAGCTCTCCCAACATCCTTCAGTTTGTACTGACGTGAGGCCGGACTTAAGAGACCCTCAAACTTCTGATGTGATTGACGTAGTGATACGCTTGAGCCGAGGCTGCTGGTGCAGTGCTTTTTATCGGGAGTGCTGCAACATCTCCAGTGCTGCTTCTGCAGGCCGGACCCTTGACATGTCCGACATTTGTTTCCCACCCTCTGGAATGACTTGGTGTACTAAGACCTTCGGTGGCTGTGCTGCATGACGGTACCGCACGTGTGTAGCATCCGTCTCGCTGCAGCTGGCCCTCGCTGGGCTGGAGAGGTGTGTGCAGGATCTGGCCTTCTGCAGAGACAGCTGCAATGCCACTGGCTCCGTCCTCCAAGAGAGGGAGGGAGGCGGAATTTTTTTCCTGGCTGCTCAGTTTCGCAATGATACCTCTGTCCTGCTCATTGGATTTGGGGATATAAGTACTAATGGTATTTAATTTTTCAAACTGAGCAGCTTAAAGTGGTTTTGCGAGATACGTGGATTTGCGGATGTGCACTGACGACATCCGCAGCCTCACGGTTTGTGGCTCTTCTCTCGGAAGAAGTTAAATTCTTACCAGAGCTGAAGTCCTCCTTAGTCTGGCCTGTCCTGGTTTGGGGTAGGGAATATCAAGAACAGCGATTCTGGGTCTAGAGTTGACAATGAGCTGAATAGATGAGAGTATCACTTACTTGCCTTGGCTTGCTGCAAAGTGAGCATCGTCTGGCCGTAAGAGTACTTGAGCATGTATATCCTTTGCTCGTGGGACTGGATTCCTTTGGAAAAGAGTGTTGTAGCTGTCCTGTAAAAGCAGGTAATACTGGGCATGGCGCAGCTTGGCACGTGGCTTCCTGCAGGTTGCTTGCTTCCCGGAGTCTTGTCCGTGAAACACTGTTGAGGAGAGTGACAACGGAGAAGACGCTGGGTTAGAATTGGCGGTGTTGAGGAAACAGTGCAGTAACCGATGCTTTTAACTGTGCAGCTGGAGAAACAGTGGTACAGCCTGGCAGGGAAGGGCTGAGCTATTCCATGGGCCTGAGAAAACAGGGTGACAAGCTAAAAGCAGTTGACCTATCGGTGCTGTAAACCAGTCAAACTTTGGTAGCTGCAAAACGCTTCCTGTGCCCTGACCAAAGCGGAAGGTGTACTTGCTTTTCCTGTTGCGCTAACAGCCGGTTGTGACAGCAGTGTCTCCTGACATCCTCCCCTTCGGTTTGGGAACCGTGGAGAATAAAGGGGAGCAGGAGGCTGGGCCCCTTCCCGAACGTGCACCTGGTTAAATTGTCAGACCAGTCCTTGGGTTTTCCCAGAACGTCCCCGTGGGGACTCCGAGAGCCCTGCTGTGCTGTGTCCTCTGTTTCTCACCAAGCTTCTTGTACTGTTTGCTGATACTAAACATTTCTCACTGTTTTCTCTTTAACAAATTACTCTCTCTTTGTGCTTCAGGGAAGATGGTGAAAAAAGTCTGTCCTTGCAACCAGCTCTGTAGTAATTATCTTATTTCTGTTATCTCCGATTCCTGATTGTAAAGCTACTCATCAGCTTTTTCTGGTCACTGAAGCCTTACCTCCCTGGCTCTGTCTCCAGCGCAGCGTCTGTCTGTCTGTGTTAAGCCCTCTGATGTGTCCACTCTTGTCAGGGTTCTGACTAGTCTGGCTGCCCCCAGACAAGGGGAGGGGGCTGGAGCCTGCCCTTCGCTGTGGGACCCCTTGCTCATGGCTAACGGGAGCGAACGGAGCAGAGGGGTCGGTCACTCAGTATAATGTGCTGGAGCTGTACCTTTTGAGCAGCTGCTTTGTCTGGTGGGGCTCGTCTCCAGTTGCAGGCACTCCTTCACCGCTTTAGGAGCGCGAGTAAGCCGTCCCAGATCTCCGGTGTGGCTCCCGAAGTGAGAGGTGTTTAGAAAAGCCTGTGTGTGCTCAGGCCACTTAAGACTGGTTTGAAGGTGTCTCCCGACTGCTGGCTTGCGGGGAAACCAGGAGGGGGGAATGAGGGCGTTGTAGGCAGCGGGCTGGAGAGGGGCACCCTGTTTCACGTCAGAGCAGAACCGGGGACGGCTGCTGTGACCGGGCAGGAATGTGGGGGGTTGGTT
>NW_010232022.1:0-2571 GCF_000690775.1 Eurypyga helias | reverse complement strand
GCAGCTTCTGCGGGTGGCTAGTCAGGGTGCAAGTGGGAGATCTCGGAGAAGCTGTTTGCTCAAAGGGTGTTATGTGGGAGCGGCAGTAACGGTGCGGCTCAGCAGTAATGGTGTATGATGTGAGCTGAGACAGGAGCTCCCTAACGAAACCCCTTTTGGAGACGAAGCTCTCGCAACCTCTCCCCTTCCCCCCCGAACCAATCCAGTCCTTTTCAAAACACCTACGCTTTCCAAACTGATCTTTTCCCTTTTCAGTGAGTGCCCTGTAGTGCATACCTTGATTAATCCTCTCTCGAGGCCTGAGGAAGCTCTCCGGTGTAGGTCCAGGATCCAGCGTATTTAGCGATGGAGTGGAAACGTGATGTGCCAGAAGCAGATAGTGGCCATCGTGAAGAGGATGAGAGCGAGTGTGTCAATCCCTGCATGAACCCTCCTGGTGGAATGTGATGATCCCTGGTTTTGGCAGCTCCCCCCAAGTACCTCCTTCTTGCTTTTGCCTCATTTGTCTTTAATTTCGCCTTTCACGTCATTGCTCTTCCTAAATAAGGGTATCCTGCCCCTTTCCACATGATGCATGCTGACGGCTCTTACTTCACCGTAGGCTCCCCTTCCCACCTGACAGCGTGTCCCCGCTGCTGTCCATCCGTGTGCAGCGGCACACCCTGGTCAGGGAACCTCGCCTGTTCCCTTCCGTGCGCGCTGCTGCATGTGTCTGCCCGCCACAGCCGCTGCCCCTGCGGGCACCCGCACCGGGAGCCGCTGCCGCCCTGGAGTGTGGCGGGAGGGATGTGTGTCCTTCCCTCCTCAGCACTACTCGAGGTAGTAACACTTCACTTACGTGTCCTGCGTAGTAAGTACGTCACCTCCCGATTCACTCCTCACCACGAAACATTCCTGCAGGGTTTGGAGCCGGTTTTCCCTGATGCAGCGGCTGCAAGGAAAGGGGCCGACAGCCAGGGAAAGCGGAACCGATGAAGCAGCTGTCGGGCAAGAGCAGCGACTTGGTCACTTGGCCTTGGCAGTAGAGAGATGATTTTTGTTGCTGGCGTTGTTGATGCTTCGCTTTTAAATCAGTTTTCTTCAGAAATGTTGGCCACGAGCTTGGGTTTTCTTGGAATACCCAGCCGCAGCCTTTGGGAGCGAGCAAGTAGAAACACCCAGGGAACTTTGCTACCCAAGTAGGTGAGGATGAGCGGCTGGGTTTAGTGCTGCTGTGCCCAGATGCTGATTTGGTGTGGGATTTTCTACCAAGTAGATCTGAAAAGCCTAGATCCCTTCTGCCTTGACCGCATCCTTTGGAAGAAGCAGTCCTCGTGTTCTGCCGTCCCTCCCGCATCCGTCAATGAGGATACCTAGCAGTACTGCCCGGAATTTAGGATACTTGATAGCGTACGGTTTCTTCAACTCCCGTTAGGAGGTCTGCCTTCGGAAAACCTCAGTCTGAGCGCAGCTGGCTGGCTGGAAGCGGGAGGGGGCTAGCGAGACTCTCCGAAACAAAGCTGCCGGGTGGCTTTTCCCCCAGGATAGCACAAGGCAGCTTTCTAGCAGAGCTGAGGGCGGGTGCTTGTGTGAAGGGTTTCTCGGGGGGTGGCCACCAGCCCTGCGAAGAGAAAACCTTGTCAGAGCACGTCCCAGAAGCTGCGCTCGGTTCCGCCACCGCTAGGCCCCTGTCAGTTGCTCGTAACCGCAATAGTTGTCCTTCTGCCGTAGGAAGTCTGAGCATAACAGTGAAAAAAACGTGTTCGGGGTGAAAAGCCAAGTTTAACGCAGCGCAGCCTTCCCCTGCTGGCCCTGGCGTTGGGCGGGCGAAGGCAGGCCCCTCTGGGTATCCGCAAGAGCGCGCGTACGGCAGCTGCTGGGAACAGCAGTTGCCAGTTCTCACAAGGGTGGTTTTTTTTTTTATTTTGCTTGGTCTGGGTGAATTTTTCTCCTCGCCAAGTGGAGATAATTTGCTACAGAGCAGTTGGATGCTGGCTGTACTGCTCCTTGTTCAGCATCCAGCGTTGTCCCCCGAGGTGGAACTGGCCCGTGCCAGGGGTGGTTGCCGCTAGTCAAAGGGCGTAGGGTGGCCGTGCTGCCGTTCGGTGCCGAACCCTCATCTCCTCCTTCCTCTGCGAAGACGTGCAGGCGCTCCCGCTCCCCTCGAGCTGGCCGCCCGCGGCACTCGTGGGACAGCAAACGTGCCTGGGAAACGCTCTCAACCTGAGAAAATGCCCACGGGAGCCCCCGCGGTTCCCACGCCAGCGTGTCCCGGGACTGGGGCGGAGATTTAATCTGCATGGCATCCTAACCGGCTCGGCGGGCGCGCCCTTCCCGCAGTTACGCCGTTTACTGGAGAGCGGTGGTCTCTGACCCGAGCGTTGATTCCCGCGTCTTGTGTCCGTAGGGACCAGCAGCACGAACACGGTGGGGGCTGCGGTGAACAGCCAGGCGCCCCAGCCTCCGCCTGCCGCCATCGCCTCCAGCCGGAAGGGGACTTTCACGGATGACCTGCACAAGCTGGTAGATAACTGGCCCCGAGATGCCATGAACCTGTCTGGCAAGAAAGTTGGCAAAGGGCATAGCGACTAT
>NW_010232021.1:1063-1333 GCF_000690775.1 Eurypyga helias | reverse complement strand
AAGCACCGCTTTGGTGCCGTGACTCCCCCGGGGCACAGTCCCCACCGCAGGCTGGGAAGGCATTGCGGCGAGGCTGCCCGGCTCGGGATGCGTGTAGTGACCCACATCGCCCCGCACTGCTGCTCACCCGAGCGCAGGGATTGCAGCAGGGCAAGGCGCGTGTCCCCGGCCAGGCCATCGGCCTCCTGAGCCTGTCGTGGGGCTGAGCTGTTAATGCTGGGGGTCTGCTCTCTGCCCCACGGGGGCTGCACTATTGCTGCCAGCAATGGG
>NW_010232021.1:699-1011 GCF_000690775.1 Eurypyga helias | reverse complement strand
CAACCTCCCCCCACCACGGGACCTATGATCTGGGGTGAATGTGTCTGGGAAAGGGGCAGCTCCAGGGGCAAGTGAGCCAGGGCACAAGGAAATTCCCTTGGATTTGTGTCCCCTCCTGGGGCTGGCAGCAGGTCCGGCCCTGGGGGTGCAGAGAGCAGCAGGGTGCCCGTGCTCCCCTCCCCTGCTGCGGCGGTGGCTGGTGCCCGGGCAGTGGGGACAGGGGCATGCGGCCACACGCCTTCGCCCAAACCAGTCCGGAGAAAAGCCTTCGTCTTCCTGGGATGGGGCTGGCACCTGTGCAGGGAAAGTGGG
>NW_010232021.1:0-609 GCF_000690775.1 Eurypyga helias | reverse complement strand
GGGGGGTGTGCAGCCCCCAGGGCTGGGGACCAGGACATGGAAGACCCATTGGGGTGGAGAAGGGGCCCCATTCTTCCCTTGCTGCCTGGTGCCGAGTGGCCTCCTGGCACCTCTGCCTGGGGGGGGATAGGCACCAAGGCTGACCGGCTGCTGGAGAAGGGGGCTGAGGTCCTCCCTGGTTTGGGTGCCCAATGTGGGTGCTGGGGTGCAGCTGTCAGAGGCTCCAACTCCGCTTCTCATGAGCCTGTCGTGGTTTGGAACATGTTAACACACACCCTGCACCCCTCTGTTGGGTGGGGGGGCATCCTTAGGGACAGCACCGCTCCCGCATCGCTCCCAGCCACCACAGGGACTGACAGAGGCTCTCCTGGCCGTTGCTCCTGTACAATTCCCATTTATTATTTCAAGACCTCATTCCAGAGAAGTCCACTAACTCCTGAGCAACCTACCGGGCTCCCCCCAGAGTCCCTGGAGCTGAAGCAACGGAAGCTTTAGGGGAGGGAGACACGGGGTTCTGGGGGCTTAGAGTTTCTGAAAATAAAAGGGAGGGTAGAAATTCAAGAGAAAAAAAAACCATCCACCCTTCTGCCACCCCGTGCTGGGGCTGGG
>NW_010232020.1:0-13707 GCF_000690775.1 Eurypyga helias | reverse complement strand
CTGACGCTGCGCTACGGAGGTACCACCTGGAAAAGCACCGGCTTTCCGGGAGTGCTTGCTGCAGGCAGACGCTGAGGGGTGGCCGCCACAGGGAGCGCGTGAGAAGCTGTTTGGTGCTCGTAGCCAGTTGCAAACCCATTGTCTGTTCTTACTTATTATCTTCTTTTTTTTTTCCTGTGCTTATACTGAATCGGTGACTTTCTTTTGCGTTGTGTGTCGCAGGCCGAGACTGACCGACACCTAAGCCTTCGGGACTTGTGAATGTTCTGCAGCTATAAACTGCACATAATTGACATGCAAAGCGAGACACGAACCCCTCTTCAGGACCCAAAAGTGAGGTCTGTTAAGCCCCGGGAAGACCTCAGTTATCTGTTTACAGCGTAAACCGCATCGAGGGGATGAAGACCACCAGCAGCCTGCTACTTTGCAAAACAAAAGAATTTGCCGTCTTGTGTTTTTTTTACAATGCCTGTATTGATGTAGAAAGATGTAAAAGAAATGGATTAGGAACTATTTTGTTTTGTACTGCCATTCTTATTGTATTTTTATACTTTTTGGCAGCATTAAATATTTTTTTAAATCGACACTATGCTGTTGTGTTGCGCATTGTGTTAGGGAGAAGCTGTTCAGAGCCGGTTTTGTGGAAGAAGAACTGTTCTGCCTTAAGGTTTCCTGATATCCTGTCTTAACTGGAAAATGGCCAAGTGATTAGAACATGCTTTACGCGGATATTTTCGTTAATGCCAAGTATTGTCGTTTGAGCTAAGAGGAGCTCTTGCACATTTCTTTTGTAACACGCCACTAAGGATATTATTTAATTAATCCGAGCAGTTGGTTTGGTAACCCTTCTTATTTTTGCCCTAAGAATACGCACACCGTGTTCAGAGTCGCTCAGCGAAGGGAAGGGGGTTTGTTGGTGGCACTTTAAAGGGAGGGGAGGCGGGAATCCGGCCTCTGGCCGCCAGGTGCGAAGCGCGCAGAGCGCACCGTGTCTTGAATTAAATGGGTTTTGGATTGTCTCATCACAGTGTGTTGTATCAATAACGCTTTGCTCTGCGTCTCGCCCCAACACTCGGAACGGCTTCGAGAAGCGGTAAACTGGAATGCTGGATAAAGGAGTCCCGATGGGCTCAGCGGGGTTTCCAGCCCTCTCCCTTCTCGAACAGAGCTGATCTCAATTCTGCATTCCCTGGCAGTTTCGGAGAAACCTTATTTCACCAAAAAAACCCCGTATTCAACGACTGAACTCGCATGATAGGTCATTTGTACTTTGCGTGTCTTTGTAACGAGGTTTTGGACAGGTGGTACAGTCGCTGAAAGTAAAGCATGGAAAGAGGAGCAAAACAAGGAGCAACCTGGAATCCTGACAGAACTTGGTCTCGAGGGTCACAAAGCAAGTATGTTCAGGGTTGTGTTTGGCTTGACACTGAGGATTTCGCCATCCTGAAACCATCTGGTGGGCTGCTCTCCCTATGCCCGTGTTGGAGGGTGAAACAACTGCACAACTTGATGCAGCTCTCAGTTTTCAGCTGTGCTGCCAAGAGCCCAGGAGTGTTTAGAATGGGATCGCGGCACTGCACTAAACCCTGCTGCTGAGTAGAGGAACGGAGCCTGTTTATACACCTTTAAGCCCAGCTTTCAGCCGTTTGTGTCCTTCCCCTTCAGCGATGACTTACATTTTCACTGGTTTTGCCTTCTGAAGGGCTGTGACTGCTGGAAACGAGCTCGTTGCTTCCCCTGCTGCCATCAGGCGTAACCATCGGTTTGTCCTGTGGCGTGTAGAGGGCTGGAGGTACTTGGGCCCTCATCGGCTCTTCCAGTCAAAACACCCGTTTCCTCGCTCGTGGCTTTTAAGAGGCTGTTGGTGTCGGGTGAACTTCGCCAACAGGCACAGGGGACAGAGGAGTTCCAACCCCCAGGCTCTCAGGGTGGCAGGTTTGACTGAGGGCTGCCTTGCGACGGCGCGCCTGTTGGCAGCCTTCTGACGCGCGCACGTGTTTCGCTGTTGCTACGCAAGGCTGTGGTGCTTGGCTGGCGGGAGGATGTGTTATCAGGGGTGAAGGGAGAGGCTGCCTCCCGGAAAAAAAGGACAGCTGAGCGCCTGATCCCAGCCTTCCCAGAAGTGGTGTTAGAACAGCGACAGACCTGCGGATTTTCAGATCAGAAAGCTGTGATCCACTGCCTGTCGTGGCTTTTTCTTCTCCACCTTCAAGAGACGTGGTGCAGAGGCGCATGGGTTTGTTTCTGCTAGCCCTCTTCGCAGGACACAACCGCTCGCTGCCCTGCGCCGCAGCCAGGTTTGCAGCAGGGTGGGCAGACCCGGCGAGTGCCGCCCTTGGGCGTCTCTCCCAGGGTGGGCAGCGAGAAGGGCTGGGCTGGGGGAAGCGGGAAGAACTTGGGGCTGCCTGCCACCCCAGGGCAAGGGGAGCTAACGGTGCTGCTGCCACGCCTGGCCCAGGAGAAGCTGTCTCCTTGTCTTGATCAAGACCCAGAGGTCCGGAAGAGCTAAACCCAGTACCTTTTCCACAGGGAACAGGAAAGCCGTGAGAGTTTCTCTTCTGGAAGATAGAGTACGGAGTCCTCCCCTTTTCTCCTCGAGTTTTCTCTGCTGTCCCTCTTGAGGAGGTGTCTGTGGCTCATCTGAGATAAATACTGCCGGGCAAATGACACCAACTTCATCGCTTTTGTCTGGTTCTTTTCCTCAGTCATGAATTTGTCCTCTTGCTACAGCTCCCCCTCACAGGAACTTCTTTACAAGGAATCCTCCGGTGCTTGGCAGCACTCGGCCCTGTCTTTCTCCTCCACTCCTGGGTAGGCCTTGCTGGTCACAAGTACGAGGGTGTGAAGAGATTGGCACCCTCAGCACGTCTTTCAGGCTGCTCATTCTAGTTAACACCTACTTCACCGCAGATCCTAAGGTTGGAATGCACAGCCACGGGTCGGTGGGCAGGAGTGGAGTGTAGCTGGCTAAACACACATACCCCTGAGGTAGGGAGTTAGGGATGAGGGGGTAGAGGGAGGACAAGAGTAAAGCCTGAGAGGGAGCCTTCAGCGGTCCAGCACGGAGCCCACCTTCCACCTCACTCAACAGCAGTGCTTAACTCCAGCCCTGAGAAGGTGCTGGACACCCGCTGCCTCAGCGAGAGAACAGCAGTGACCCTGGGATTCTGTATGACGGACCATTCCAGACCAGTTGGTTTCTGCACAGAAGCTTCCACCACGCAGCAGCTGGCCCGCGCCTCGCAGCAAACGTGTTGGGAATACAGAGAAGATGCTCCTTCTCCCGTCCGTCTCACAGCAACGTCTGCCCTCACCTCTTGTTTTTAACAGGTTTTCCAGGTCGTTCCGCGCTTACCAGACGTGCCTTGTGCCACACGCAGCCTTTTGGCTGTGTTTCCTCACCACATCCGCATTTTGACGCACAGCTTGCTAGCCTGGATACCTGCAGAAATGCCCAAAACCATATTCTGGTGAAATCTCACTTTCCAACCCCAGACCCATCGCATGTCTGTGACCTGCCACCACCTCCTTAGTGTTTTCTCCACCATTGCTGCCCTCTCGGTTACATCGTTTGAACTCTCTGCTGTTCAGATGCCTTCCCGTTCCCTGAGCCTGAAACACTACAGGCTGCTCTTCCCTCTGACCCACCCACGCGTACCCTACATGCAATCCTTTTCCTGCCCTGATCTGTCATCAACACGGGCTGCGTCAGCGTTGCACTTGGCGAGGAACTGCCACCAGTTTCGAAAGCTCATTACTGCTTCCCAACATTTTCCTGTGCCTACCCTTCCGCTCCCTGCTAAACAAGAAGCGGTTGCTTTGTTTTTCCCTGCTCGCAGCACCGGCAGAACAGCTCCAGTATCGTTTTATGTCTGTAAAACACGTTTCTCTCTCACAACTCGCTCTCTTCATCAGGTTTTAAACTCCAAGAAACTCCTTGCAGTTGTGACATTTCGAAGCGTCTCTGATGGTGACAATGATGCCTGAAAGCAGCAGCCTAGCCTCTGCTGGGAGGGGTGCGGTAAGTGCTTAGTAGGCACAACATCGGACAGCAGATACCGCAGTTCAGCTCCCGACTGTGATTCTGTTAAATAATCAGCACTGCTCTGGGCAGGGCTAATGCTGTTTGTGCCACGGGCTTATTATTTTTCACGATATGTTAAAGAAAAAAAGGGTGTGGCCTGTCTGGAACGGTCAAGGCTTCATCCTCACTATCAGCAATTTATAACCCAGGATTTACAACAGACTTTTCCGCACTGCAGTTCTGAGGAGACGGACTTACGGGTACTGGTGGATGAAAAGCTGGACATGAGCCGGCAGTGTGCGCTGGCAGCCCAGAAAGCCAACCGTATCCTGGGCTGTATCCAGAGAAGTGTGGCCAGCAGGTCGAGGGAGGAGATTCTGCCCCTCTGCTCTGCTCTGGTGAGACCCCACCTGGAGTGCTGCGTCCAGCTGTGGAGCCCTCAATATCAGAAGGATATTGACCACTTGGAGCGAGTCCAGAGGAGGCCACGAAGATGCTCAGAGGGCTGGAGCCCCTCTGCTATGGGGACAGGCTGAGAGAGTTGGGCTTGTTCAGCCTGGAGAAGAGAAGGCTCCGGGGAGACCTTGGACCTACAAGGAAGCTGGGGGGGACTTTTTACAAGGGCCTGTAGCAACAGGACAAGGGGTAATGGGTTTAAATTGAAAGTGGGGAGGTTTAGATTAGATATCAGGAAGAAGTTCTTCCCGGAGAGGGTGGTGAGGCACTGGAACAGGTTTCCCAGAGAAGCTGTGGATGCCCCATCCCTGGAAGTGTTCAAGGCCAGGCTGGATGACGCTTTGAGCAACCTGGTCTAGTGGAAGGTGTCCCTGCCCATGGCAGGGGGGTTGGCACTAGATGATCTTTAAGGTCCCTTCCCACACAAACCATTCTGTGATTCTATGATTGTGTACTGCTCCTTCCTAATTTGGAGACCCCTATGGAATCATGTTTACAGCGGTGAATCTCCACTAAAGGTAACTCAAGGCATCTTTGCTGGCTGAAAGCACCAGCCCAACAAACACGGGTGACATGGCCACCCACGCACTCTTCCAAACCAACAGAGCCCATGTGCCAGGATGAGCGAGTTTAAACTGCTGGCCCATTCTTTTCCTGACTGTTCTTTCTCTAGGACGTCAGCAAAGCCCCAGCTCAAACCAAACACGGTCACTGGACCACGCAGCGGCATCAGCGCACGGAAGGGAGAAGGCGGGATCTCCTGCAGCTTCGCTCCAAGGGCAGTGGCTGATTTTGCTAGTCAGCATGATGCACCCTGCTGGCTTTCAGTCTAAAGCTCAAACCATGATCAGCTTCAACTTCGGACTCTGTTGAAGGCAGATTCTCATCAAGGAAAACAAGGACTAGGTTCCAGACCCAGCAGTGCCCAAGAACAAGCAGGTAGTTGTGACTTACATAGGCCTTTGTGCATCAAGTGAAGAAGCACCCTGAAGTACTCACTGCCTCGAGGCAGAAGTTTCTTGGCAGATTCAGCTTTCCCCACTGCCATACAGCAGCAAATTACACCCTTGTAACAGTCACCCACTCTCTCTGTGCTCACTACTCTCCAGTTACGGGTGATGTCTTACATTCACAGAGAATCTGAGAATCCATCACAAAGAATGACATCGGGTCATTAGTCCTTTTCTAAAAATGCAGAATTTGAATAAACAGTATTCACAAGCGTGGCGTATCACCATGACAGCAGGCTGCAAACGGTTTAGCCTCCCTCTTGCCAACAGAAACTCCAGTTTCTCGTAAAACAATAAGACCCCGAGCCAAAAGTTCAGAATAACGTTGTGATCTGTCCAGTGATGTTACTTGGTTCAACTTGTGGTTGTAGCTCCCACACCAGTTGTGCCCAAGTTGCTTTTCGTTCAGGTGAGTTTCTTCTCTGTCACAGTCGCAGGCCCGTCGGTCGTTCCTGAACACTTGGCATCTATTCATAACTCATTTTTAACACCAAGAAACATGGCATCTTCATGCACTACTACTGTAAAAGCTTATTAACACAGGCAAAGGATTACGTCACGTTTCTAGCATGGTATTTAGTATGAGGAAGCGTTGGGGTTAACACAATTCAAGCCTATTAAAAAAAACCCCTAAAACAAACCCTGCAGGTGTAATTAAGTCATCACAAAGCCTTTCCAGTTCTCCTAAGGCCAGCAGCAGTTACTGCACGCTCACACTGCTCTACAGGTATCTAGGTTTGTGACTGACAACTGTAATATTTGAGACTGCCTACATTTTAAGACATTATTTGAAGGTATTTGGACATACAGGTATATGAAGGATGCGCACCAGTTCTCCAAGGTTCAGTCTGACCCTGCACCATCTGCCTCTGCAAAGCAGACTTAAGGCTGGGCAACACATTTCTTACTGTTTTGTGGAAAAAGAACAGTAACTGAGTATTTATTCAAATATTAGTCCTCTGTGACAGGTATTCACTAGGATTCTCACCCAATCACCTTCCAAAAAGAGGGACGATATCGTATCGTTTGGGTTATCAATCTCACTCCCTGTGTGGTTAGGCTGAACTATTCTTCTTTAGCAAAGCCAACTGCTGAATCTTATGCTGAAGGTCTAGGCCTATGCCTGCAGGACCGCTGCTGTCCTTTCCTCATCATTTGCACTACTGGTGTAACAATACCACACCAAAAATCATCATCTATTTAGCAGACTAAATATTTAAAAGTAGAACCTGGATGTATGTCATGTCTATCAATTCATAAGCTGTAACTTAGAAAGGTGATGTGACCAGGCACTTCCAAAAGATCAAAATTGAACATGAAGCTTCATAGTGCAACAAGTGCCATTACAAACATTATCACATTAATCGCTCATCACACAACTGGTGTCTCAGACTGAGCATATAAAATATACAGGTATCACACTGCTTGCCATCAAGGCGATGTTTTAATTCCTTCCTATTTCAGATCACTCTATTCATCCTCAAATCCATCTAAGAAGGCTCATCAACCTAGAAAGCTTTAGTTTTAGCATCTCTGCAGCCCGTGGAATCAGAACAGAAGTAGACCAGAGAAGAGAGAACTGGCTGCTGTACAGCTTGCAGTCTCCCCAACTCAAGCTACCGCAACAGAGGCGGAACCGGTCACTTTGGAGCTTCACCCTACACCACCAGGAAGGTTTTGGAAAAACCAAGAGATCCACAGTATGGATGGGTGGGGTTATATCTCTTCAGAAAATCTATGCTTGCACGTCAATCTCAAGGTCTCAACTACATTAAGAACGTGCACCATAAACTCTTCCATAGCAATAATGCTTAACCAAAGAAAAAGGTTTCATTAAAAAATATTTTATTAGGAAAAAAAAAACCCACCAAACCCAACCAAAGTTATTCAATAAGGAACTGTACAAAACACATTTCTTTGGTTGATTTGTGAAAGTTACCGTAATTCCTTTAGCTACCCACGTACGTGCAAGGGACTGTTCTTAAATTAAAGAATTTATGTACACAACAAATTTGGCTGCTGCTGCTTGGCAATTACCAGGCAATCACCTTCTCAAGGGATGTTTGTTTGAGACTGCACACCTGACTTACGGAAGAACTCAAAACTGATCAGAAGAGTGCTGGTGGAAGACCGCTGCCGAAAAGTAAGCGCCAAGAACTTGGTATTTTCCACTGCGAAGAAGCATCTGTGGAATTGTTGCTCTGCAAGAAAAACAGAATAATTCTTCAAGCTTTAAATAATAAAGACGTAATTCTCTCTCTGGCACAGGCATTGAACTAATGGGCAGCATTCAAGTGGCAGTATCACTGTGGGCTGGTTTAGAGAAGAGTACTGCAAGATCAAACTCGATCAAAACTTCACGCTATTTCCCCCCCCCCAAGTCAAACAAATGGAGTGGGGTGCAGGTTTGGCTTTTTGGGTGGGGAATTTCCCAGTGAGGATTTAATCGAAACGTTTCTTTGATGTGGTGTATCCTTGATGACCAAGGGTCAAAATGAACCCAACTCGTACCCTTTTTAACTTTTCTAAAATTCAGCCGAGTAACTTTTTTTTTTTTTAAATCTTCTGGATTGAAGGAAAATGAAAATAAGAGATATAAAACACAAAAGCAAGAACTCTAGGTCAAACAGCACTTACTTCGCTTCTAATTAGCTGAAGCCATTCATTAAGATAGTTCACCAGAGCAAACGCATCCGGGATGTTGTCC
The DNA here is from genome assembly GCF_000690775.1 of Eurypyga helias. Taxonomy (NCBI): domain Eukaryota; kingdom Metazoa; phylum Chordata; class Aves; order Eurypygiformes; family Eurypygidae; genus Eurypyga; species Eurypyga helias. The sequence goes on along the minus strand of NW_010232020.1, from coordinate 5,510 downwards.
CCCTCTGAGCAGAACTTCAGAAGAACTGCCATTTGGATTCCCTTTGAACAGCTGCAACAAAAACGAGCACACATTTCTGTTTCTTCCCTAAAGCCAGAACAGCTGTATTTACGTATGAAGAGCAACAGCAATCTGCATATGGCTTATTAAGAAAAAGCCAAACAAGAAGTAAAAATATACAGACATTTTTTCCCCTCCAGACTTCCTTGATTGCATTTTCACACTTCATGTTCTTTTCCTTAGTCTGGGATTTGTCCTTCGCTTTGTGAGGCAGGAATCCTAGGTCACGGAAGAGTTACTCAGGGCCTCTTTTACAGGCTGTGTTTGCATTTTTGTGCTGGCAGGGCATTTACACAGATCCTTTGATGCAATCACTCCTTATCTTCTGTGTATTTCCAACAGCAGTTTCACAAGCTGCGTAACACTACTTTACTCACAATATTCCCATTTTATCACTGTTTGCTGGCCTGGAAATCTTAACTCATTTTTAATGCTGAGAGTTGGGGTTTTTTTTTACTGCTGATGGATCTATTTGTCACAGGAAACAATTTTAGTTAAAGTATCACAGGTACAGGAATTTTACTACTTACAAATGACAGTTTGCATAAAATCAGATACCAGATTAATGACAATCTTAACTGTAAAGGCTAAATCTTCCTTCCCTTAGCCCAATCATTTCTATTTTTATTGCATTTTAACTTTGTGACACAGATTTTTCTGGTTTTCCCTCTTATTTATAGGCTTGATCTCGAAGAAGTTCTGTTCCTATAAAACCCTTTTCTATGAAAAGGGGGACTTTTTTTCCTGTAATGCAATGGTTTAAAAGCTAATTTTACTCATGTACTGAAACCAAGATTTCTGGTATCTTTCTCTGCTTATCTTTGGGCAACTCACCTCTCAGTAAACAAGAGTTTTGTGATGCCACCTCCAGGAATATGGAGAACTTTTTCTGTGTCACGTATTCCTGGGTAAGCTGCCACTTTTTCCATTTCTTTCCAGTTCAGCTCCTGCATAAGCCCTCCAACTGCTTTCTCAAGATCGGGTGTAAGTAGGTAGCGTAGTGGTGTCCTAGAAACAAGTCAGGAACACATTCAGTCTGACAATGAAAGACACTACCGACGTTATTACTTGAGACAGGAAGAAGCTGCAAGCAGCGAGGACCTCGCGCTGGCAATGGAGAATTGCACTGACACTCCCTTCCTCCTTAAACCCAAGTTAAAAAGTAGTCTGTGGCCTCAAACTAGTATAAACTATGCAACTTTCTGCCACAAACAGAACTAAGGTACCCTCTTTTTAGGGGCTCAAATAACTGGCAAGTACGAGATACATAAGCACATAAATAGAACTGCTTATGGTCATTAAGAAGATGTACAAATAAAATGTGCTCGTTCTTCCTTCAGATCGGAGGTGATTAAAGTACACCTAAACTTGGACTTCGCTGGGATTGAGTATTTTTAATAAGCTCACACTACAAATACATGCAGACTTTGGTCAAGTCCAAGTATTTTCTGAAAGCACTACCCTCACTCTTTAGTAGATCTGCTACAAGAGAGTTACTCTCTGGAGCTGAGGAGAGGGGGGTAAACCACCACAACTTAGGGCTCGGAACACATCAAATAACCATCAGCCTCCCTCACTTCATTCCACATTAGCTGGCCATTCTGCAACACTACGCAGGCATGACAAGTAACTACATCTGGGATGTGCACGGGCCTAAACCTCCTTTAAGGCTCTACACATTTATACAGCCCGAGGATAACAAATGGGCTTTTGTAAATATACTGATTTCTTTTTAATTACCAATTGTGATGCCCTCAATCAACAAGTAATGCTTGTTTGTTAAAGGGGAAAGAACTAATAAAAATACATACGGTCTGGACCTTGTAGTTGCCTCCCAAAAAATAAGAATTGGCAACTACCTATTGAAAAAAGACTGCCAACTTACTATATGAAAGAAAAAATTCAAAATGCAGAATAATGAAGAAGAGGTAAGAAACCAGCCAATATCCTAATTAAGTGTTAAAAATCTCATCTGTGAGCTGTATGTTAGCAGCTAATCCCTGAAACTGCTTGCAGCCACAAGAAATTAAGAAAACTGAGGCTCTGTTGCCCAACGGTGCAGGCCAAGTGCAATTTACTTACAGCTTACTATTTGCTTAGTACTTCTGACAGTAGTAACTAACGAAGCCCAGAGACCAATCCAGTGTAACGCAGTGTTTTAAAATTAGTTCTTTTAATGACACAAACATACCCAAGAAGTTGCTCGTCATCACGCTGGTACGCATGGCTGCTAGACAGGAGAACAACTCTGGCACATTTGCTGCTTTCCACCCAAGACAGCAGTGTTTGACAGAATGGCCTGTACTTGTTCTTTGTGCAAAGACAGGGGGGAAGAAAAAAAAAAGCAGTGAAAAATATATTGTGTCCTTAAAAAACACAACCCAAAAGCCAACAATACTAGGGGTTACATAGAATGGTTAGCAGTCGTGTAAATCTTACTTCGTATCCATTTAGTCTGCAGCTTAAGACAGGTTTTTTAAAAGCAGAGGACTGCTCTGGTTGTTTACCTGATCAACACTACACATCCAGTGACAGAAGTTATCATCAAGACCACATTAACAACAGCAGTACCACCTGTTTTGTGTGCCATTAGTATCAATGGAAAAAGCTGCAGAGTAAGATGGGATGGTAGGATCACACAGTAGTTTCCTGCACTTTGAACTGCTAAAAGCTGCAGCACCATTTTTTTTGTGGTGTGGTGTGCTGCTGATTTTAAATTACAGCTACTGTCCAATTAATGAGTAATTCTAAATTCTTTGGGTTTTTTTTCAAATTGATTCAGTTCAAATTAATACATAATACTATGAAATAATTAAGTTGGAGTGATGTAAAAAAATTAAGCTATTACAATAAAAGACAAACACACAAAGACAGTAAGTATAAATTAAAAAAAAAAAAACAAAACCAAAAAAAACCCCAAACAAAAAACCCACACCAGAAACAAAACCCAACCCGTTTTATGTTTTCCAGACGTTAATAACTCAGGACATATTTACACTAAAATGTACCAACGTAGGTGCGTTGTTCTGAGGTTTGAAAAACATAACAAAACTTCAATTCATAATGGATGCAGAAGTTGGTTTTGTAGCTAAAATTGTATCAAATGCAGAAGGTAGTATAGCACAAAGTAGGAAAATATTTTGCTCTCTTTGAGACTGTTTTGTGGTTTGCCTTTCATTTTTTTTAACAAAATATTTTATAATGTGGCATAGTTCTAGATTTGCTAATTTAGTCTCTTTGATTGTCTTAAAATTTACCTAGGCCACTTAAATCTACTTGCCAGCAGAACTATTCAAATGGAATAGTGAAGTAGGAACCACCAATGAACATACATACCTTTATAAAAGGTGATCTGATCTGCAGAACTACAAGTTTCTTTGAAGGTAATGAATACACTATAAGAAGAAATAAGTTTTGTAAGAAGAAAGCAAGAGGAGATTTGGGCTTAGAAGTATCTAGATTTATCAGATTTACAAAGCTGAGGATAGTTAACCTTTCAGCTATTGATTCATATAGGAAGGGCTGACAATATCCACAGTGTTAAAAATACGTATTTTTGTGTCACTGGACTTAATTTCACTTGTCAAATTCAAAAGACTGAGTGAAGTAAAATACACAAAGACGTGCCTCCCATAACGATTCAAATGATCTCTTTATGCTGCTTTGCAAAGACTATGGCAGATTATTCTGGTATTTCCATGATTTTTGGGTGGAGGGTGGGCGGGGAGGAGAAGATAAAATGCAATGGTCAATATACAGGAAGAACCTAAGAATTTGAAGGGGGGAGGGGGAGAAATAGTAAATCAGGAGGGAAGGCGGGGAGGAGAAGATAAAATGCAATGGTCAATATACAGGAAGAACCTAAGAATTTGAAGGGGGAGAAATAGTAAATCAGGAAAAGGGAGGGAAGGAGGATAAATATCTTTTTACACCAGAAATTCAGCTTGCGTTCTAGCAGAGTACTGCAAGTATGTGCACACTTCGTACGTACGTGCACTTCAATTAAACCTGCAGAGAGTTTTGGGTGCACTGTGATATGGTTGAAAGTCACATTTCTCAGTGGTTCCACATGTGAAATCAGTTATCCAAAACAGCAACAGTAACAGTTCTTCTGTGAAGCGCACATACATTCTTACCTGTAAGTTACTGAAGTTATTACTGACCTTACTTTAAACACTGTTCATATAAGCAAAATATAATGACAAAAAAAGAAAATGCGACACTCCCGCACCTTCCACAGCCTGCAAACATCAGCAGCACTGAATACCCACCTTCAGCGTTTATACTCAACTCCGTTGAGTTTTCCTCTGCTGTGGCATATGGATTATTTCCAACCATTGGCACCAGGCAGTCCGTGTAGAAGTAACCAACTTTAGTCATGTTGAGAGTGGAAATCACGAGATCTATGGCCAGTTGACCAACATTTCCCACCGACACTGCTGGCTGAAGTAACAGAAATCACTGAATCATGTTGCGTTTTATGGACAACACAATATGCTGTTCAAATAGTGAAAGTTTAAACTACTTCAGTTCCGGTCAGACATGATCTCTGAAGGTATTTATTGTCAATTACTGAATTGTTCTTATCTCAACCCACGAGGCTCCTTGTCTTTTCCTCCAATTCTCCTCCCCATCCCGCTGGGAGAGGGGGAGGTGAGCGAGCGGCTGCGTGGTGCTTCATTGCTGGCTGAGGATAATCCATGTCACAAGGTAGATAAACCTCACTCAAACGGCTAAGGCTGAGATTGGCAGCCCTGGAGTGACATCTAACGGTAATGTTGATTTTACATACCAAACCTATAAATCTCAGATTGACCCATCTGTGAAAGTAGGTAGGTCTCCGGTTTTTTTAAGGATGGAAATGCTAAGGGTCAGCTGTGGAAACACGGAATTTGACACTACTAAAAGAGGCGGTGACAGCACTTCCAGCCTTCCGTCCCAAGCCGGCCGTAGCCAACAACCAGCACTTCCAGCCCCGGCAGAGCGCAGCGCTCCGCGGCCGGCGGCTCTTCCGCTGCCGGGGAACAACTTCCGCTGTGGCCTGCGCCGCCCCGGCGGCGGGGGGACCCCTCAGTGACACGGTAAGGGGCTCCCGACAGCGCAAGGAGCAAGGTTTGCTACCTGGCAGCTCTCCTGAGAACTCCCCCCCCACCCCCTTAACCGATGTGACCTCCGGTGGGTTCTCTGAAGCCGATGTCAGACCACGTTCGAAGGTGACCGAATCGCTTCCGAACTGGAGTTTAAATATACCGCGGATGAGGAATGTTTGATTGACTTTTTATCCCAGTCCCAACCCACAGATACTGCAAGTTTCCTGAGACGTGTGGCATTTTAATCCTGGAGCGCAACCGTACAGCGGCAGCTCTGCACGCAGCGCTGAGCTTGACAAAGGCACAACACGGGGGGCTGGAGGGGGCGGAAACCAGCGGAAAGGGAAGAGATCGCCTTAA
>NW_010232019.1:1558-3003 GCF_000690775.1 Eurypyga helias | reverse complement strand
TCCTCACTCTTCCTCTTCTATCTTCCTATGAAACTCCCGGCTCTTTGCTCGGAGCTTGTTGACCTGTGACTCTGCAATATCAGCCCGTTCCTCTGCTTCCTCCAGCTCATGCTGGATCTTGCGGAACTTGGAGAGGTTGACATTGGACAGCTCCTCCTGTGCAGGGAGAGAGAGGCGGTGGTGACGAGTCCAAGGCAGGGGTTTCACTTCTGCACCTCGGCCACCTCCCCCCCACCCACCACCACTGTTTACACAGAACACTCACAACAACCTCCTTGCCCTCCCCTTTCCAGAAGATCCATTGTAGACAGCACAACAAGGTTTTAACATAATTCTGTTCTGGAATGTAGGAAGGAAACAAACTGGGCAGCTGAAAATCAGATTTTGTTCAGCTCTGGAATTTAATGTTCAACTACCTCTGCGGACCCTGAGATGGGGATAGGAATTTGTCAGAGATGGTGAGTCCATGAGTTTTCCTCAGTGTCCTTCTCACAAATCCCCATATCTGAGTCCCTGACTGCACCGTGCCCAGAAAAAGGTGAAGGTTCCTTGCACAATTCTAGATGCAGTGCACAGTGTGGCTTGAGAGTGTACTTTGAACACCTCCTCAATCTGCTGAAATTTCCCTGGCCATATCGAAAATGTGGAATTCCCTGTAGTAGATGAGCATATGCTGAATCAGAAGGATTTCTTATGCAACATATTCTGTGTTCGGTGCACAGCATTCTCTTATTTTGCCAAGTCATTTTCTTGCTTCTCCCAGTTTCAAGGGTCACAGGCATCTTTTGTAAAGGTAGCTATACGAAATTCAAAATTATGAAAACATGTTGTACCATCACCATTATTAAGAAGACCTCCTTCTTACAGACAGCTTTGTTGAAAAAAAAAAAAAAAAAAGTATGTGCACTTTCTCCTCCCATTGGCCTTCTTATTCGCTCATGGGGTTAGGCTAATTATTCTCAAGGGTTAGGCTAATTTCTAAGCATTTAAAAGAATTTCAAGGCCTCCATTACTGACCAGTGGCACTTTCCAACTTTCTTATATCCATCTCCTCAATGACCATGCTATAGTGTTTCTTGCCAAGCACTCAGAGTGATACTTACAGCCTCTTCAGATTGCCTCTTGTAGGATTTCACCTTCATTTGCAGCTTGTCCACCAGATCCTGCAGCCTAAGAATATTCTTCCGGTCTTCCTCAGACTAAAGCCATTGGCAAACAGGAAAGAGAGTGAATTGATCTTCCCACCATGTGAGTTAGCCATTCCCCTTGGCAATCAAGACCAAAAATTTTTACATCCTGCAAGAGGGTGTGTCAGCCCAAGGAGACCTCCTGTCTTTACCTGGTAGGTCAGCTCCTTGACCCTCCTCTCGTACTTGCGCACACCCTTCACGGCTTCCGCGCTGCGCTTCTGCTCCGCATCAACCTCCCCCTCCAGCTCCCCCACC
>NW_010232019.1:0-1460 GCF_000690775.1 Eurypyga helias | reverse complement strand
CTTCCACCCTTCAGTGCCACCTGCTCGGCCTCATCCAGACGGTGCTGCAGGTCCTTCACCGTCTGGTCCAGGTTCTTCTTCATCCTCTCCAGGTGGGCGCTGGTGTCCTGCTCCTTCTTCAGCTCTTCTGCCATCATGGCCGCCTGATGAGAGCAAAGGGTCAAGGCCATTTTGGGGCTGGAGTCATTCTGGGGAGAAGGCATTTATCCTTAGCAGTGAAAGGAGCCCCCAGCTCACATCTGTGATGGCTTTCTTGGCCTTCTCTTCAGCATTGCGGGCTTCCTGGATCATATCTTCCATTTCACCCTGAATTTGGGCAATGTCTGTTTCCAGCTTCTTCTTGGTGTTGATCAAGCTGGTGTTCTGCACAAAGAAACATTGCAAGACCTGTATTCTGAGACCTGCAGTGCCAGACCTACAGCCTGAGACAAGTCTTTACTCCTCAAACTTGCAATTCAGAATCTGTAATTCTTTTTAAAGTGGTTGTTTACAAATGGTGATGGTGACCTCAGGTGATGGGCTCCAGGCATGCCTTCCCTTGTGGACAGCAGCAGAGGCCGTTACAGACCACTGTCCTGCCCTATCCTCTCGTATATAGCAGCCCTCTGTGTTTAAGTGTCAGTGAAACTGCTTTTGCACCAAGCCCTGACCTGAGTATGGAGGAGCTGCACACAGTTCCTGCTCAGCAACCTTTCTACATCTCTCTGTTTGTTCTAGAGCTGCCCGTAGCTCCTCAATTTCAGCCTGCAGCAGGTTTGCCCTGCGCTCCACCATGGCCACCTGCTCCTTCAGGTCCTCCTGCGTCCTGAGAGCATCGTCCAGGTGTATCTGGGTATCCTGTAAAAGAGACAAGAGAAATTGCAAGGCAACAGTGTGCACTTGGGTGCCAAATACGTCAGGGAAGACTTTTCTCTTTCTGTAGCTTTGCTGAACAGACCTTGAGCACTGCCTGTGTGTTTCTCAGGTTCTTTTGTGCCTCTGCAGCCACGCGGTTGGCATGGCTCAGCTGGATCTCCATTTCATTCAGGTCTCCCTCCATCTTCTTCTTGAGCCGCAGGGCTTCGTTCCTGCTCCTGATCTCAGCATCCAGGGTGCTCTGCATGGACTCCACAATTCTGAGGTGGTTTCTCTTCATCTGGTCAATCTCCTCATCTTTCTCTGCTATCTTCCTGTCAATCTCAGACTTCACCTGGTTGAGCTCAAGCTGGAGGCGCAGGATCTTCCCCTCCTCATGTTCCAGGGAGGCCTGGGCAAGTGGGCAAAAACATTTGTAACATCGATAAAGCTACTGCTTGCTTTCTAGGCTCTTACAGACTATTTCAGAAAATCTCAGCTGACTGCACTCCCAAGCTAGAACGAGAGGGACCATGCAGTTTTTAGCCATATTTCCCCATTGCTCTTATTTTCAGTGCAGACAGCAGACACCAGTGATTATGGGCATGTACCTCAGCTTCCTCCAA
>NW_010232018.1:0-14911 GCF_000690775.1 Eurypyga helias | reverse complement strand
ACATTCCAGGAATCTCCTGGCTTTCCTGTGCCGTCCCTCCAACAGATACTGGGGCAGTTGAAGTCCCCCAGGAGGATCAGGGTGTGTGAACGCGAGGCTGTTATCTGCACCTCATCCACCTGCTCATCCTGGCCAGGTGGCCTGTAGCAAACTCCTACTACCATAATCTACAGATCTACAGCTCCATTCAGCTGCCTATATGTAGATATTCATACAACTGGTCAGGGCATTCCAAAGACATCAGTGCCATGTAGATGGACAACCAAACCCAGCCCTGTCTTTCTATTGGCTAAAATGGGAGTTTAAACACTGCTTGTGTGGAGGTATGCCAGGAGACAGCTTGTCCTCCTTGGCTGGAAGTGAATGTAACTGGATGCAACGTGAGGAACTACAGGACCAGACACAAGACATTGTTCAACGTAACAAGGAACAGGCTGTGAAGCTGCCAAAAGTGACCGACAGCACCACAGGGATGGCTGAGTCTCACAAGGGGTTGAGACAGCTGAAGGGGAACATCAGGGACCTTTGAGTCCTGCAAGGTCAGTAGTACTTTGGTAACCCCATCCATAACACCATGTAAAGCTGAGATGACCTAAGTAATGGCACCAGAAATATCAAATCTGGGTAGAGATGTAGCAAAACTGGGAACAACAGGCAAAAGGAATTATGAACAGGTTGCTTATTCAGGGCAAAGATAGAGGGGAATCATAATGAATGAGTAAGGAATATGCATGGAAAATGAGAGGGGCTCGCCATTTGCAAACAAGCTGCTGGTCAGCCCACTGGTCTGAGACAGCCTTGTGCACGAGTCTCTTTCTACTTCTTACTGAACTCTTGTCCTCACTATTTCTCTGTGCAAAGGGTGTCCTCTGTGCCATATGTATGAGAGAGATTCCAGCAAACCTCAAACCATGCTAATCAGTGAGCAGGACATGAAGCCTGGGAACCTGCAACTACAGGTCTACAGGGTTGACACTGGAGGGACTTAAGTCTAGGACAGCTAACAGTGGTCCACAGGAGTATGCAGCTGAGATGCCAGCAAACATTACATCAGACGAGCCCGTGCATAGGACTGGAAGTTTGGGGGCTGGATACAGCAGGGACAACAGGTCTAGGGGTCAGCCATGAGAGAGTCGGGTCTGACACCTGTGGGGCCACATGTCTGGGCAGGTACATGGGAGGTGCATGTACGAGTGTGGTGGAGAGATCTGTTAGCAAGCCTCAGACTTACAACCAGCTAGACCTGGGCATAGGGAAGTGCAGCAGCCTCACATCTAGTGAACCAGAGAGGAGGAATCCCCTGGGTCTGAGGCCCCAACAACTTCACCGCTGAAGCAAGTGCACTCCCTTGCATCTTGAAGTCCATTGGATTTGGCCACTCTAAGCATACCTCATGTTTAGACAGCTCCATTTCAACACCTGGAGTGTGGAGCAAAGCCCACACCTCAGCACAAAACAGCAGGGGCATGATTCAGTTGTCTAAAACCAGACTCCAATAACATTTGAGGTGCTCCAGCTGGTCCAGATGAGTGAGGTTGTGGTGCTGCTCCCACCTCATACACATCTGGATATCTGAGGACCAAGATCTGCCTCATCTGGATATCAAAGACCAATATCTCAAGAGCATATCAAATTACATTTAGCACCTCTGTTGAGATAAATGAATCATGGCCAAAGTGATTGTGCTATCAGGTATACCACACACTTATCTGAAATCAGCTGGAATAAACTTGGGCCATATCATGTTCTATGAATTCACATAATAAATGCCTGAGACACAAAGACAAGATACCTGATGTCTTGCTTTGGTAACTGAGACACAAAAAGTCTTTCCAGGGAAGATTCAATCACCCAGATTTTCCCCCTGTGATTCAGATGGAACACAAAGCAGTACCCCACATGTATCAGTTAAGACAGGCAGACATGTACTATAGCACTTACACCATCTACTTCACCACTATATGGACTCTGGCACAAAACTGTTGTGTCTAGCGACCACAGAAAGATACAGATCAGCTACTCATATGTGAAAACACACAATAAAAAGCCCAAGTGCCCTGCTTGTCCCTATTCTGGAGAATGAACTTAGGCATCTAAACCAAGGTTTATGAGCAAGGTCTGAAGTGCCATGACTGAAGAAATAGGAGACACTGAGAAACCATCTAGCAATGAAAGGCATTATGCATTTTACAAGAACAGTGCTGATTATTATATATATACACACACACACTTGTTACAAGTATAAAGTAACAGTCATCAAATTCCTTCAAATGTTAAGTACTACCCAAGGTTTTTTTTCCAGTTAGTGGAGAGAATTTGGTATCTCCAGACAGCTGCTTAAGAATGAAGTAAGACAGGTTGTATGAACTGCCCTTCGGCTTCTTCAGAGTCAACAGACGCCTAGATTTTTTTTCTAGGTATCTAGCTTTAATCAATAATTTAGACTACATGACTTTTAGTACCAATAATTACAAGAGCTCTCTAGTTACTAACAATTACCATACTTAGAAACAATCAATCAGTTTTATATGCTGCTGAGGGACAAAGTGAGAAGAGAAATTAACTGATCATCTCTCCTGTGCAGCAGAGGAGAGCTCATCAACTCTTATCATGAGGACATCTTCAAAGTTTGCCACCTTTACCTCTGTGTAACCATTTAGAAATGCGCACTTCAAGGTATAAGTCATCTCACTCCGAATTATTACACCATCAAGATCCACATTGGTACTACATAACGAAGACAAGTGAATACAAGAGAGGCTGGCTTTCTTAACAAAGGTGGGACAACTTATTTATTCTGAGTCAGAATGCATTTGCAATGCCCCACTGTAGCAGTGGGCCACACAGGATTGAGTATGTTCAGCCATCAAGTATACTTCCACGCTTATACTGTCACAAAAAAGCTATTCCAAAACAGTGTTACACAGATTTCTCTGGTGTTAAAAAGTTGGTACAATCTCAGCTCAGCTAGATGGGTAGACTCTGTTCACAGGTGCTTTACATTGTAGAAGTGGTAATGGTGGTCCAAATTCATCACTGAATGGGATTCAGCACGTCTTGTATCTTGGTTTATGTGATTCTTTTTTAATTGTTGTAATGCAACAAAATAAATAAAATCATAAAACAATTTTAAAGAAAAGTATAAGCTATCATCTCAATGCCACATTAAATGTAATCCTTACCCTCTATCAGTTTTTCGTAACATCTTACAGCCAAATACTTCAATCATACAACAAAATATTGAAGAACATATTCAAGTATGTTTTGTGGCTTGTTTTGTGATAATTCTTTAAAATTAGTAAAACTGGAGTCTTTAAATTGCTGCAAACACTTTCCAAAACACAAATTTCCTATGTTCCATGTTCTTTTTTTTTTTTCCTGAGACAAGCAATTTTTAGTCTTGGAGGCAGACTTACACTACTTTTCTCCCTCAATCTTCCCAGAAGTATGAAGCTTTTAATTAAGCATTCAATTACAGTGTTTGATCAACCTATTAAAAGATTAAGGATGGCTCAGTGACCCCCCACAAATTGAATATTCCACAAGAAAACACATTCCATAATCACAAGTTTTACGAATATTCTACATTCTAGAAGTAAAATTAAGAAAATCGTATATTGGGGAGGTTCATAAGAAAATCATTAATTAAAATGCCATATATAAAATTGCATAAAATTGGAAATTTGATTTGTATAAACTTATGTCCCTATCATTTATACTCAATTATCCTCAGTCTTGTAACATAACAGTCAAGCAAATATGTCAGTGTCCATGCTTCACAAATACTGAAGATTTGAGCTTACTAACTATATTTCATTATCAGGTAGTCAAAATAGTTTTATTTTATTGAAGAACAACTGCATGATCCCTATGTAAAAGCAAATTACTGGTGTAAATGTTGTGTTTCAATGAAATACGAGCACACATATGCTGGATGTGGCATATTTAGCAAAGCAAGTGCAGATAATCAACAGTGGGATTGAGTGCACCCTCAGCAAGTTTGCCGACGACACCAAGCTGTGTGGCGCGGTCGACACGCTGGAGGGAAGGGATGCCATCCAGAGGGACCTGGACAGGCTGCAGAGGTGGGCCACTGCCAACCTCATGGAGTTCAACAAGGCCAAGTGCAAGGTCTTGTGCATTGCCCCCAGGTCAGAGCAATCCCAAACACAAGTACAGGCTGGGTGGAGAGTGGATTGAGTGCAGCCCTGAGAAGGACTTGGGGGTACTGGTGGATGAAAAGCTGGACATGACCCAGCAGTTGGCTTTCTGGGCTGTCAGCACACATCGTACCCTGGGCTGTATCCAGAGAAGTGTGGCCAGCAGGTCGAGGGAGGGGATTCTCCCCCTCTACTCTGCTCTTTTGAGACCCCACCTGGAGTGCTGCGTCCAGCTGTGGAACCCCCAACATAAGGATCGACTGGTTGGAGTGAGTCCAGAGGAGTGCAACAAAGATGAGAGGGCTGAAGCACCTCTCCTTTGACAAAAGGCTGAGAGAGTTGGGCTTGTTCAGCCTGGAGAAGAGGAGGCTCTGGGGAGACCTTATAGCACCTTCCAGTACCTGAAGGGGCTACAAGGAAGCTGGGAGGGGACTTTTTACAAGGGCCTGTCATGACAGGACAAGGGAGAACGGGTTTAAATTGAAAGTGGGGAGATTCAGATTAGATCTCAGGACGAAATTCTTCACAAAGAGCGTTGTGTGCCCATCCCTGGCTGTCTTCAAGGCCAGGCTGGATGAGGCTTTGAGCAACCTGGTCTTGTGGAAGGTGTCCCTGCCCATGGCGGGGGGGGTGGGACTGCATGATCCTTAAGGTCTCTTCCAACCCAAATCACTATGATTCTTTCTAATATTAAACTGTGAGGCCAGCGGCCAAGGAGAAAGACTGTATGATGTATTACAGGACAGTGGACTATATTCCGTAAGTAACCAAAGAAACTTAGGGGCCATGGTATAAAACAGTCTAAGCACTGCATCTTTTGGGAAGCTTTTGTTATGAAGGCAAGAACCAAAGTGCTCCTTGAAAGTGAAAATACAACATTTTAGTAAAGAAACAGTGCTACCTCTATATACCACATGGGGGAGGCTCATCTACATTCTGATATGTTATTCCTAGCTCTCTTCTACAGCCCCCAAAAGTAGGCAGTGAAAGAAAGCATGTAAGACAAAAGCTGTAACAATAGTTTGAGGACTAGGAAATTATAAGACAGACACAGGTTATCAGGAGCAAAAATTAAGTGACAGTCCAGTTTTGAAAGCATCCTTTTTACCATACAAAAAAAAATGTTCAGATGGTAACTTTCAAGTGCCCCCAGGTCCACTAATAAAACTTAGTTTTTTTCATTTTCTATCCAGGAAAGTAGCTGTTTACTCTGAAAGCAAACCCAGTGATTAGTACTCTGCTGGATAACACTAGTTATGCCTGTATTTTTAGCATAACTGTCAAAGTTGATGCCTCTACTACTGCTTTTAGACATGCTGCATTACAGACTTTGAGCCTATATTGCAAGCATAAATTTTCCTCATTTTAAATAAGCCTACTGAAATCCTCACATAAAATCTGATGGTGTTTCTAGCTGTTTAACCACTCATGATGAGTTGATAACCCCAGCTCAGCAGCTAGCATGGATTAATTTAACACTTATATTCTAAAAAAAGGATCAGTATCTTCTCAACTGAGGTAAGATCCAACATCACCTCCCCACCAACTTTTACACAGACTTCGGAATTCAGCATCTTCTTGTAATTATCACGTTAACTACAAATCAATTCTAAGAAAATATTTAATTATGAACTGCATGACAATCTGCCTAAATATGAAGTTATATAATAGTATGCATATTATAATTTAATAAAAAGTAGAGTCGTATCTAAGAGTCATATTAAAAAGGCAAGGAATATCTGTGAAATTAATAAAAAAAGTGAAGTGTCTGATCTTATCATTTGTTGCCATAAGGGTTTTCAACCAAACACTTCTATCTTGAAGTGTACTTGCAGAGCAGAAATGTTCCAGTGCTAAAGTGAAATATTCTGTTTGAAATGCAAGCACACGCTTCTAAGCGGAATATCAAAACTGAGTTTTTCCCAGTTGAAATACACAAATCATTCTCAGCAGCTGTGTTGGAAAATCCAGTGATATCAGCATTTGCAAAGTCTCTAAGAACTGCTTGGAATAATGCAGCTGTTACAACAGGTTACGTCAAATAAGTGACATCTAATAGGAAATAACCCCTGTGTGTATAATATGTGCGCTCTAAGCTAGTACTGCAGCAGCAGAACGCTATGCATGCCATCCTCCAAGGTGTCATATTCCCTGAAAGGTGCTCAGATAGGAGTTACTGTTGCTCATCACCTTTTATTATCATCAACATATACAGAAAAGAACCAAATCAGTCATGCCACTTCTTTCACCCCTTCTAGACCTTTAGAAATGTTATTTATGATGGAAACAACGATCCCATCATCTGCAAGCTTCCGCACGTTATCATTTGCTACCCCAAAAAGCATTTTACATAAAACTTTAATCTCCATTACATATGAAAAATAAGGATGAGAAAGCTGTATTAAATCTTACTAATCCAGTCCTGAGTGCTAGAACATACCTCTCTGATGCATCAATGGACAGCAAACAAACCTATTTTAGAATAATAAAAAAATCCCACCCTGCAGCACTGCATCCAGACCAAGTATATAAAATAAAAGCTTTCATCCATTTACAGTATTTTGTTTGCTTCTGCTGCTAACAGACTACAGTGTAGAAGATCCCTATGACAGCAGTTCTTAGTTGATGAAATGTACTTTATATCATAAAGGCTCCAAACTATGAACCCTTGGGAATGGGAAGTGAATTAGGAGAATGGGACAGAATCTGGCCTCTTTCTGTGCAAGCAAGAAGTTTCACATCCAAGTAAAAACTTCTGCCTGGGCCCCTATCAGCTCTAAGATTCCCCCCCCCCCCAATGTAAAAAGAATATAGAACTGTGAAATTAAAAGACATATCCAGAAGAAATCTTAGGTCAGACCTATGCTTGGACATCAAACGTAACTGACGTGACACTGGGATCCAGCACAATAAAAACTAAAATTTCACTGATAACATCCTTGGGGTTTGTGAAAACATAAGCAACTTGATCTGTTCATGCCATTCCTTATCATCCACAGATGATATAATAGCATTAATCCTGAAGCACAATACTCATTTTAAGATTAAATCCTCTTCCATTTCTTAAGATCATAAATTACTGCAGCCAATTGTAAAACCTACAGACTTTTGTTGCCCACTCTTTTGAAACATCTGAAGCAGCATTTCTGAATTAGAACTCATCTAAGCCAAACTCTAAATCTAGCCAATACTTCATATGCTGCAAGAAAGAGAGTTTTCTGTCTGGAACACTGAATTGGATGAGATATGCTTTGAAGCCCTGCATAAAAGCTGAGCTCCTACAGACTGACTCCTTGCTAAGCCTCTTAACTCCTCAGTTGATCCACCCACCTCCTCCAGAGCGTTTTACAGAAGTGAAGCTATACAGGGTATCTTCAGCCAGGGTGTCAATCAATACCACCTCATTGATTTCAGAGAGTTATACCCATCTGTACCAGCTAGGAAGGTTACACATCACATCTCTCTGCTCACTGAGCTTCATACTGACACATCCCAACACAGAATCATAGAATGGTTTGGGTTGGAAGGGACCTTAAAAGACCCTTTAGTTCCAGCCCCCCTGCCATGGGCAGGGACACCTTCCACTAGACCAGGTTGCTCCAAGCCCTATCCAGCCTGGCCTTGAACTCTTCCCGGGATGGGGCACCCACAGCTTCTCTGGGCAACCGGTTCCCATGCCTCACCACCCTCTCTGGGAAGAACTTCTTCCTGACATCTAATCTACTCTCTTACAGCTAAAAGCCATTACCCCTTGTCCTGTCACTACAGGCCCTTGTAAAAAGTCCCCCCCAGCTTCCTTGTAGCCCCTTCAGGTACTGGAAGGCTGCAATAAGGTCTCCCCAGAGCCTTCTCTTCTCCAGGCTGAACCACCCCAACTCTCAGCCTGTTCCCACCTCCCAGCCCTACCAAGAGAATACAGAAGCAGCTAACCACACCATTAAGGCTGTCACGTGGCTCTGTTGATTTGAATGAATTTGAAGAAATTAAAATAGACAGCAAGATTAATAACTGAAGGGAGCAGGAGATAGGTTTCAAATAAAAATGACTGAAGAAGAGCAAAAAGAAAGAAGTGACCCAGGTAAGGGCATAAATAAGAAAACCCAACCAAATATTACCTCAACACTAAGAGTGCTGAAGGAAAACAGGAACAGTTCCAAGCAAAGATCTTATCGGAGATTACACTTAACTTTCATCCTCCTTTAATCTAGCATTCCTAACCCACAGAAACAGGGCTTGTAATATGAGTAGTTCATTATAAACTCAATAAAAGCTTTACCTACACAGTGGTAGGCCAGGGGAACGTTGAGAAGCTTGTTCATGTCCTCACAGTGGTTCACAGAAGAACCACATGCTGGAAACCATTACTGTCCTTACAGCTTTAAGGATTTATGCCAAGATGAAATCCCATTTCCACCATGAAATATAGAGTCATTTTCACTAGAAAAGAAACAGGCTGGTGAGCACAACAAGGTGAAAGGTAAATTAGCATCGTTGGAGTGATTCTCCACCTTAAAGACCCAGTAGACATTGTATTACTACATGGCATCGGACTGCTCTGGCAGAAGCCTCTCAAGACCTTTAGCTTTGTTACCAGCTACCCTAATGCAGGGATGTCACAACAAATTACTACTTTTATGAAAATAAGGATATAATGTAATAAGAAAAACTACATGAGCATGAATAAATGAGCACAGATTTTAAAATTGTAGAAGAGAGCAGGAATTAGTTAGAAGTCAGAAAAACAGCCTGACAAGTTTTACTTTTAGCTCACAGCTCTTCTGTGTGTGTTCACTGAGATATGATGACTTTGCAGACAAATATACATTTTTACTGCTTTTTATTTGTATGCACTATAGTGCCTGAAGAGCTATGACAATCTAATCTGGATTAATTTTTTGCTAATGCACCATGGAAAAAATTGCTAAGCAAATTCTACCTACAAGCCATGTCAGAAATTGCAGATCGGTACATTATAAATGTTTTTTGACTACACATTTAACAATTCTCAGCTACGTCAGTGTTACCATTGACTCACTGCCAAACAGGAAAGGCACAACTAAATTTCAAAATCCCTCTAAAAGGCCCTTTCAAGGCATATGGCTAAAGGGGGAAAACACTGTTCAATTTACAAGTACAAAGTTTGAACCTTTAGTGCCAGAAAAGAAGAATGCCGTTCTGTGTCACTTTTAAAATTAGGATAAAATTCTGTACACATATTTACACACATATACTTACTGACAGAGTGGACTGCAAAACAAAACCCAAGAAAACCAGATTAGAGAGTTTGTTGTACTTTAAAACAGAATTATTAGGTTCTTAAGACAATTTCACACCTGGTTCCAAAACTGAAGAAACAAATACTGTGAAGCCAACTTCTACAAAGTTAGGTTAAGAAATACAACATTTGGTTATCTGTATTATCTGTAAAGATATTGGTGATAAAAATATCTTTAGAAATACAAGAGTTAATCAAGTCTAACTGCATTATTAAAACAATGTTAGCATAGAATTGCTGCAGTAGAAACCCAAGACCATTCTGTCCTTGAACATACTGCTCCCATAGTGGGATTCATATGTGCCATATAATTTCTCAGAAACTTTCTACAGAGCCCAGGAAATTCGTGAGTAGAACATATGTATCGAAGCAACTCACTGTCAGCATAACTCTACATGACATATCATATGTCACTTGCTGTGACTTCTGCATAGAGAGATTTAACAGATAACCATACAGTGATTTAAATTTGCAACCGTAAAATTTGCCTTTCTAATGTCTCTATTGCCTATTAAATTTAAATAATTCCTTGTAAGGTACAAATAGGTCATGCATTTCTCTGTCTTACTTCTGCATCCACATTATGGACTTGATTCGGTTGCCCATGCCTAGGTGTGCTGGCCCATATGAGAAAATCTTGGCCAAGATACCATCGAAGGCAAGGCAGATAGGGCATAGAACCTATGGAAGATTTGAATCCATCCTGAGTGGAAGCTGGAGGACAGCCAGAGTAACTGAGAACATCTCGAATGGCACTATGAGGGGCAATGTGAATGGAGCCTCTACACTGGGATTCAAATCCAGACTGGGACATCCTACACCACAGAGGTGACAGGAAGGGAGTTGAGTGCCAAGCTCCCATTACTGTCAGTGGACTTGAGAACGAACTACTTCATCCTAAGGCCAACACCTACACCTCATCACCCAAGCAACTCCACTGATTTCTCTGACTCTACAGACAAAACTCGCACGGACACCTAGCTCACACTTCAGACACCTAAACTCCAGTGTCCAAATCATGAGCCAAATTCCACCTTAAAGTTAGGTGGTTCTATGTTGGCAATCATCCTACAGTTTGATCGGCCTAACTTCAGGTGAATGAGTTCAACTGCATATTGCTAGGACAATAACCACTGTGGGGTCTTTTTATAGTCAACGCAGAGAGACAGATGCCTTCAGAGACTGATTCAGTTAAATGCCTGAGTTTGGATGAGACTAATCCACAGCTACCCATAGCCTCCAAAGCATATAGGAATGTGCTCAATCTCTCTTAATGACGGCTGTAGCCAGCTAATACAACCATATGCTGATACAGTCATTAGCTTTATTTCATTCTCCTGTTGTCTCCCTACCTTGTTCATTCACTTCTTTCCTAGAGAGTTATAAACCTTAAGATAATACCCTACCTTAATTACTTTCTTCAATACTTATTACAATCTTAATAGAACCCTTGATAGTAAAAAAAGTGAAAATAAAGCTTGCTGGTATTCATTTAGAACAAAATTCAGCACACCCAGATATAATTCTACAAGGTCAGTGACATCAAAGACCCATCAGTGATCCCAGTACTTGAGACTGCCGAGAGCCCAACAACGCAGGGCTAGCAGTCAAGTTACAGCTCTTCTTTGTTTGTCCTATACTTAGCAAAGTCCCGGTACTACATTAGATGTGGACAAACATGCCTTCAAAAATTTCATAGCACCATGATAATTCTGACTTCACCAAAAAAACCCAAAAGCACTGTTTTTCAAATCTCAGTAGAGATACCAATAGTCAAGTTAGCATCAACGTTTTCTTGCCAAGAGGTCTGCTATTTTAATCAATGGATGAAAACTGCCAAGTTTAAAAGACACGAGTTATGCAGGTGGAAAAAAGATAACAAAGGAGAACATGTTAAAAAAGGCACAATCAGAAAAAAATTTCAAACAATCATTAGCATTTCTGTAGCTGAGGAAGACTTGTGTACACAGGAAAAGCCTACAGGTCTGCCATTTGTAAAACTTGCTAAGAACAGTGAAAAACACCAAATAGGAGTGAAATGCCAGAACAAAAAATGTCAAAAAGAAAATCAACTATTAAAATTACCTTGCTCCAATCTAAAACATAGGGAACGCTTTGCAGCCTCTATCTCAGGACTTGGATGATCCAGGACACGCCTGCACCACTGCAGAGGACTCAAGGATTTCTCTTGAGGAGCGAGAGTCTTGGTAGGCAAGACGTACAACCTTAACCAAAATACACACAAATATCAGCAAGATATGCAATACTTAAAAGTTTACTTTTCTATTCCCACTTTCCCACACACTGGTAATTTGTAAGTGCCAAGCCTTGCAATATGATATCTAATAACAAACAATATTCTGAAGTTGAAGAGTTTAGATTAGTCGTCTTCTTCCCTCAAAGAAGTGGTTTTAGGTGGCAAAATAGGAACTCTACAGGTCGGGCACATCAAAACAAAGTTCTGGTAGACTTCTCAAAAATATTCTGCCTCGTCACCACTGTCTGAATTTCAGCACTGCCCACAGTTCAAATGCATCAGGTGCTAAGACCAGAAGTGCTAAGTTTTCCCTGTCAGATTTATTTTTAAAGGAGATTTGATAACTTCAGTATTTGATTTTACATTTAAATCACAATTTCATGGTTATCAATTTCACTCTTGTCTGCAAGAACTTAATCAGCTTGTCAGAGTGCTGATTACAATTTACTTTTCATAGTGTCTTCTCCCAGATGACCTAAACGTTGTCCAAGTCAGATTTTTAAAGGTTAGAAAACATTAGCTGAGAAACAATGAAAATCCAATTTCAATATTTAATTCCAGCAGGGGAAAAAAAAAAAAAGGCAAGGAAACCTGACCGACCTACTAAAAGGTATCCCTGCCCATGGCAGGGGGGTTGGAACTAGATGGTCTTTAAGATCCCTTCCAACCCAAACCATTCTGTGATCCTGTGAAAAGCCAGCGTAGATATGTTGTTCTCAGACAAGAGTAGGCAACTAAGCAGATTCTCAAGCACATTAGGAAGCCAGGTATCAAAGCAGATTTCACGGGGAAATTCTTGAAGCTAGGATCTTGCTGCTGTTGCCCTTGCAGATGCCGGTTCACCTGGAAGAGCGCAAATCTCCCGGGAAGGGAACTATTCTTGGCTGCCGTAGAGTGTCTGTGGCTCCTCGGCCTGACCGCCTTCTGATCGATGGGGCTGCAGACGGTCAGTGTCAGGCACCAGCAAACCACTCCACGGGCTGCAAAGGACTCCGGCCTGCACACAGCAGGTGCAAAAGGCAAGAAAGCAAAAAAAAAAAAAAGGGTTGAGCTCCTCAGGGGACCACTAACAGCTAGCAGCCTTCCACCTTCAGGGTTTGGGCTCACCTGCTACCCCAGTCCCACAGTGTCTGCTCAATGGGGTTGGGGCACTTTTTTTTTCCTCTTGTGAAGTCAATCAGCAGATCACAAGGCATAAATACCCTCCCTGCGATTGCTTTCTCTCCTGGCAGTCCCAGCAGAGATCAACTATTGAACTTCTCTGAGGAGAGGACTCATCTCCCCTGACTTCCTGCAGTGCCTGGCTACACATTTAAAAAAATGATACTGGGGAGAAAAAAAAAAAAAGGAAAAATAGGAAAGCTTTTAAAGTTCTTCAAAAGCTAACCATCTGATTGATGAATTCCCAGTGATCAGATGTCTGTGTAAAATGCTGAGCAGCAAAAAGAGGGTTGACTTGTCTGCAGTGATGCTAATTCTACGTTTCACTTCTGTAACTGCAGTTAAAAAAAAAAAACACAACAACGCAAAGGTATTTTCAGCCTAAAATTACTAATCAACATTTTGGATACACATCCTTTGACTTTCCAGATAGCCCTTTGCCTTAAAGATTGACATTACAAAAATGCCCCAAGCAGCTGGCATGATGCATCTGACCTTTCAGAGACGACAACAGAGATTTAGCCTTGAACTAAAAACGTTCAACAGCTAAAACAACTCACTCTTAGTGGAATAAATTTCTTAACAAATCCCTGCCACGAAATTCTTCCTGTGGACGCATACATGTGTGGTCTGAAGGTAAGTTTGGGCCCCCTGAAAGCATTTAGGATGTCTTCCAGGAGTCAAATCCAATAGGAAACTCTACTGAGACACATAAAGTAATGCTGACTTTAGGCTGAAATATAAACAGGGAAAACGCTTTGTTTAACAGGATGGGATAAAAAAAATTCACTGTTGCTCAAGGTGAAGGAAAGTCAGGGGTTAGGATCGAGGTAAAATTTGATTCAAGTCTGGATCAACAACCCCTGAACAGCCCTGTGCAGACTAATGGTACTCACGGGACAACACTGAAAAATTTCCATACCGTTTGCTGACGATTCTCAAAAGCCATTTTCCAAAACTACAGCATGGTATGATTTCTACTATGAAGCCCACACAACCAACATTCAAGAAATATTTGCTATTTAATTTGAAAATCCTCTCTCTGCTACTAAAATTAAGGATGTTTAAATGCACCTCTGCGACATTACACTGTATTTCATTCTCAGCTGACACAAACTTCAGCTGGGTTAAAAAAAAAATAATCGCACGAAAAACTACATTGAAGCTTTGACCGATACTTAAAGCAGTTAAATACAGACAATATATATTTTGTTACTGACACTTTAAAACCACTGAGTGCCGGTTACGTTTAACACGGTTACACTGCCAGCGATTCACATCGTATTCCAACGCGGTTTGAAGAGTCCCTACGATGTTTGTCCCCGCTGCTGAGACAAGTTTTGAGGCACCAGGCTCACTTATTTATTCCTACGTCCCGTCTATAATCCCCCTTTCTATTTGTCCCTAAGCGAGCGTATTAATTCCATCCAGGTCGATTTGGTTCTCCGCCTCACGCGATCGCTATTCATTTCTGCTGGATTCAAACGGCTCGCACCCAGCCGTGCCTTTTGGAGCTCCGTGGGCGCCTGAGATACACCACCCACCATTTAGATCAACGTCTGAAAGACAAAAGCCCTCCCAAATCCCTGAAGACAGGAGACAATTGGGCAGAGATTGTAGGATGGGGAGGCAGCGCTGCTCAGAGAAAGGCTTTCCCGGAACAATTCCGCTATTTTTAATTCCTTATGTAAACAGGAGGCTGAAACTAGGCTGAGACCTGACATTAAAGGCAGACGATCTTCCTCAAAGGGGACAACGGGCGCAAATCCCTCGCCGAGGGCGCGATCCCCTGGGCAAAACGGGGAGGGGGGGTAAGGCCCCCACCTGAGCCCCATCCCGGGCACGGCCCTCTTCCCTTGGTGGGGTTAACCGCGCTGGCGACACGTTTTAGGGAAAAGAAAACAACAAAAAAAAAGGGGCAGATTTAAGTTTATGCAGGAGATCAAGTGGATTTGGAGGGTAAGGCTACCCAGAGCCCGGAGAGCATCAGCGGGATGAGCGCTGCGGGAGGCGCCGGGCCACGCCAGCCCCGGTCGGGCGACGGACACCCGTCTCGGG
>NW_010232017.1:1251-1468 GCF_000690775.1 Eurypyga helias | reverse complement strand
GCCCCCGCGTCCCGGGGCGGCGCCGCTTCTACCAAATCCCGCCAGGAAACGTGGTTTTAAAGCCCTGCGGACAGAAAAGATGAATTTCCCCAGCCCAGGGGATGCTCAGTGCCTGCTCCAAGCGACCCAAACCCTCGTGTGTTGCGATTGCAGAGAAACCTCAAACAGAAGAAAGAGAAGAAAACCCTGAAAAACAACCAAACGGAAGCAGAGAAGC
>NW_010232017.1:378-865 GCF_000690775.1 Eurypyga helias | reverse complement strand
CAGCCTGTCCGGCCCAAAAAGCCCCAGGGACCCCGAGGGTTGTGCCGGACAGGGGGTAAACCAAGCCCCACCCTCACAAACGGAGCAAAGACTTTGGGATTTCAGCTTCTCACCAGAGCTGTCTGTTTATAGCAACACAAAAGCAAATGCACGCTTCATTCACCCACTAAAGCTATCTCTAATCTGGTTTTTCCCAGCCCGAAAGCAAAGGGAAATCTCAACTCCTCCCCTCTGGCGGAGCCGGACCTGCTGCTGCATCCCGCATCCCTCGAGGATCCCACATCCCTCGAGCATCCCGCATGCCTCGAGCATCCCGCACCCCTCGAGGATCCTGCATCTCTCGAGGATCCCGCATGCCTCGAGCATCCCGCAATCACTCGCCAAGCCCAGCCAGAGGGACCGGGCTGCTGCTCCTGCGGGTTCCTTAGCTGCCTTTTGCCCGGTCACTCCTGAAATCCATCCTACCCTTCCTCAATCCTCGGGTAGA
>NW_010232017.1:0-246 GCF_000690775.1 Eurypyga helias | reverse complement strand
CGCGGGGAGCCTTCCCCGGGGAAGCGACGGCTGCCCCAGGTCGGTAAAAAAAACCCCTAAAACTCAAAATAAAGGAAAAAAGAAGCAGCTGGTTCCACCGGCGAGGCCGCTCGGCCACCACGTCGCCCTGGGCCCCGACACGGTGCTTGGGTGCTCCCCAGAGTCACCCGGCTTCGGCGCGGGGGGCGTCCGTCTAGTTTTAAAAAGAGCAGCATTTGGTTTGACTGTAGAGGGATGCGGGCGGGC
>NW_010232016.1:3985-5168 GCF_000690775.1 Eurypyga helias | reverse complement strand
CGTCGAGGGGCCTCTCTGACGGCCTTGCCCCGGGCGATCACCCCGCAGCCCCCACCACGCAGCCGGCCGGCAGAGACGCTGGAGTTTCCACACCTTCAGCCCTCACCCTCGTCAGAAAAAAAAGGAAGGAAAACCCCAATAACCTAAAAAACGAGTCCAACTCCACTCGTGATACAACTACCTGGCAGCAAAGGAGTGTGCTGCACGCTCCCAGCGGGCCTTTCGTAGGGCACGGCCCGAATTTGGGTGTAAATCCCCGTACCTCCTCCCCTGCCCTCACATTGGTAATGGAGGTGAAGTTAGAGGAGAGATGGAATTTACTGGGCAGAAGCAAGGGGACAATAAATCAACTCGAGGAAATCTTTCCTTGCCCAGCCTGACTCCTAGCATTCTCCAAATTGTGCATCTCTAAGGGTAAATCTCATCAACTTTCGCCGAAATTTGTGTCCCACACGAACTCTGGAAGAGACCACGGGAGCTGGCATCTCTCTCCCCAGGTGCTTATATGCAGTTTGGGAGCCGGCACCAGTAAGGGCAAACAGCTGATTTTATGGGAAGCACACCTCCCAACCACGGCCTGACACCTGCCAAAGGGCAGCCCTCTCCGGGCAGGTAAGGTGCTTTGCACCAACGTGATACCTCTCCGATCGACTTCCGAATCGGATTCACCGACAAACGATGCCAGTACACACTCGCAGGTCAGGATCATCGACTATTCATTGCCTATACGTAGCTAGAAATCTGCTGGCCTGGTAAAAACCACAGCTAACAAAACAATGTCAGCAAAGGCTGCAACACACACTCTTGCGAGAGACCGGCGATTCGTGCCTACTGAGACTCTTCCAGCACAAAGGCTTTTAGAGGAAGAAGAGAGAGAAGAGGGGGGGGGCGAAAAAAGGAGGGAGGGCTCTCGTGTTTCAGGGCTGCTGTCCCCTGGGAACCAAGAACCAAGTGTAGCTTCAATCAAATGCTGACTTCTCCTCCGGGAGCTCAGTAGGAAACCTGATCTCACTAGCTCATGCCTGCCTCCATGCATATAGGCTGGGTTTTCTTTCGTACCAGCAATTTGTATAAAGAGGAGAGCCAATGCAGTTTATTGCAAACGAGATCTCGCAGTAACGGATCTAGAGAGATATTTCTGTAGCTAAAATAAGACAACCTTCAGCCGCCTGATCAGGGCAGG
>NW_010232016.1:3355-3945 GCF_000690775.1 Eurypyga helias | reverse complement strand
CACGGCTCTGCCGTGGGCGCCCCTGGCACGGCACGGCATAGCCTCCCACGCATCTCCCTGAGCCCTGCATCCTCCCCAGCTGGCGGCAGCCGCCCTGGGTTGGGTTTTTGTGCAATGCCAGGTCACACTTCCATTAAAACGTTTACCCCGGGAGATCACTTCCTGCTCGCAAGTATTGTTCCGGCTTCCCCTGCTGCTCCTAACTTCAGCGGGAGCGGTTTCTCTCCTCGCCCACTGCTGCGTGGAGACCCTGGGAGGCATCTACTCCTGCTCGCTGGCCCTGGCCTGCCCTGGCACGGCAAAGCACGGCACGGCACGCGAGATCTGCCGGGAGAAGGCCGGCAAGTCCTCCTGGCGAAGCTCGGTGTAACTCCGTACCGGGCTGCCGAATTCTGCACAGGGCTTGGCTAATCCACTTGATGCCTGACTACTGAAACGGGAGGAAAGGAATACACCGTGCGAGGAGCATGACCAGGCCAGGGCAAGGTGAGCCAGGGGGACCGCAGCCTGTGGGAAGGGCTTCCCCCAGCGCCCAGCTCAGCTTCCGTCTGCTGTGGGCAAGCGGAGAGGCTTAGAGCACAAGCCAGCAC
>NW_010232016.1:0-3320 GCF_000690775.1 Eurypyga helias | reverse complement strand
GGAATGCCTGTAGGATCTCTCCATAGCCAGGAGCTTTCACATGGAGAAAGTTTGGCTCAGGAAGGGAATTTACACTTAGAAGAGGAGCTCAGCCCACTCCTTCTCATGCCATTAGCGAGTTCTCTGTGAATTTCAAGGAGAGCTGAGAATTCCCCCCTCCAGCTTTGATTTCCCTTCTCTGTCCCTACGCGCCACCACGGCACAAACACCACGCACAAGCTGCAGCAAAACGAGCCCCGCAACACTCTCCCACCCCCTCCAGGAGAAGCCCCCCAGCCGCGATGGCTGCCCCACTCCTGCGCAGCACCGGGGAAACGCAGCAGTGGGAGAGGGACGGGCAGCCCCGCAGCACCTGGTCCACACTAGCACAGGGACGGCCACGCCGGGGATGGGGTTTGCTGCCTGTGCAAGTGCGGGCACACTTCTCTCCGCTATCAGCTGTGCCAGGCGCCAGCTGCTCCGATCCTCCCGTGGAGGAGGAGAGCTGACTTTTATAACCAGGGATACAGGCCCAAATGTTTTGTAATATGCAAATACCAAAAGACGTACAAGGCCCCTAGGTGAGGTATTCCCGAGCGTTAAATGAACACCTGGGGTAAGAGCAAGAGCTACGCCAGCCGAAAAAGAACAGCAGAACACGCTCTCGGGAAGGGTTGGCTAGCAGCACCAGCAGACTGCAACCCTCCGTGGCCCGCCCGGAGAACGACCCAGTGCAGAGGTGCACCGATACCGTCAGCTCCTGGCAGCAGGAAAGCGGTTCGAGGGCAGCGAGAGCCACAGAAAGGAGAGCGCGTTTGGCTGGGCGCTCGCTCACACCTCCCGGCCGAGGAGCAGGCAGAGGAAGCACAATGCCAGGCTTTCCCGCGGCCGGCTCGGCCGCCGAGCGCAGCCCTGAGCCTCCCCCTTTCCCCGGCGCTCTATTGAACACACTCGGCTCTTTATACGAGCCATTCCCAGTGTGGCTGGGGGGTTCTGCGCTTTCCACTTTAATTGTCTTATCCAAATAAAGCTTTGTTTTCCTTAGCACGACAATCCCAACATTCAGGCCAAGATTTTCATTGGACAGAGGAGATATTTTATTCTCCGATTGTTTAGAGAGTCGGGGCTTACACGGAACAGCCCCGGCTTGTGTGCCTCCGCTCACAATGGGGTCTTTGCAGCCCCGGTCTCCATCATGTAGATGCGTTTTCCGGAGCGATCGGGATGAGAATCATTTTTCTCTACATTTCATAGCTTTCCAAGTCTACCCTAGACTTTAACAAGTCTTTTAGTTTGCACCTAGACAATAAATTTAGTTTAATTTAGCTTCCGGTCTTTAATTTTAGCAGGTCTTCTTTTTGCATGCAAATCAATATGGCAATTACCATCTAAAAGCTCGCCCAGCCCCAGGTCAATGTAAATTGATCATTGTCCGCCTTCTACAAAATAACACCGGGAGTCTGTGGTGCATAATGAGATTATACTGGAAACTGTCTTTCACATCACAAATTATATTTCATGCTGTCAGGATCTTCTCCAAGCCGACTTCCTTGCACCTCTAATCACACGGCACCGAATCTACTGGCTCACTAGGTAGGTCTGGGGCGCGTGGAGCGCCTGCCTGCGGAGGGAGAGTCCCAGATAATTCAGAGAGCGGTTTAGGAAATCAGGTGAGCAGGTACTGAAGCGTGCCTCTCACTCGCTAACTTTTCCAGCGGTGGAAGAGAGGAGGGGAAAAAAATCTCCACTTGGCCAAGAACTGCTGTCCAGCAAACAAGGAAAAATGAATTCCCTGCTGGAAAGCAGCAGAACTTTCCTAAATCCACATTTGCAACGAGTTCTTGGCCTCCTCTTTTCTGTCCCCACCATGTCTGCTCCGCCATTCAAAGGAGCGCTGGGCCGCCCGCTCCGGAGAAACCCCCCACGAAGACACGCCGTCCCCGGAGAGACGCCCCTGCCCGCCGCAGCCTAGGGACCTGAGCGGGTCGGGACAGAGGGAAAGGTCGCCCCGGAGCAGCGACCGCCGTAAGCCGGTTCCCCGAAAGGACACGAGGATTAACGGGAGCTGCTGGCGGCCCGGGGAACTCCCTCTGCCTGCAGCCCGGGCCCACGGGCTGCCTCCCGCACGCACACCCAGCGCCAGCGAGAGCTGCTCCGCGTGGTTACAAGGGGTGACAGTTGGCTCCCTCCAGCCAGCCGGCTCGACTTCGCCGCTCAGGTTACTGCAAAACCAAGAAAGAGGGGAGCAGGCCCGCTCCGGCCATCAATTATTTCTAAAGCGACATCAGCCTAAGGAGGAAGTATTAAACTCAGGCTTCATGCTGCTCTTTCGAAGCCCGCACTAAAACATGATGTATGGCAGTGTTCGGGGGAAAGATAGCGTATCGCATATCACCTGCGCAGCCCCGCTACGCTGCGGAGCCCCAGCGAGCACCCGCACCTTCGTCAAGACAGGCGGAAATCAGAGCTCGCTTCTCCCCTGTACAGACCACCGATTTACTCCAAGACACGTTTACTCCCAGAGCAACGCGGCTGCTACAGCTACGACCTGAGCTGGAGCAGGCCTTTTGCCTGTCTTTGCAGGGGCCACTCGCCGGTCAAAGTTGAGAGACCTTTTAAAGGACAGCCACAGATTGCCGAGACTACTTTGGTATGCGCAGCACTCATTATTTTGGGCTTGCGGTGGCCTGGGTCCATTTTCGCCGCAAACGGAGACCCGAAAGCATGTCAACAACTTCGTGTGGTCTCGCAGCTGCACAGATCCACAGAGTCTGCTTACGCGGACCGAACAGGAGCCGCCGGAGCTCCGCCGCCTTGCCTCTGGCATCCCTGCCAGGGGATAAGGGGGACGTTGGCTCCCTTATCAACCTCAAATAAGGTGAATTATCATGGGGTGGGGGAAGAGGAGGGGAAACGGACAATTTCAAACTGCCTGAGAAGCTGCAGCTCTTGGCACATCCTGGTAAAGGCAGATACAGTGCGTGCCACAGGACCCGGATTGTCCACCAGCGCAGGAATAAAGCCAAGGCACCAGTATTGTTTCAAGACCCAGTCCATATTTGGGCATTCAGTTCACACATCCTAAGTATTGCTTTAAATATTAGAATGGAGACACTGGCCAATGTGGTTCATAACGCACTCAAATGGGAGAAGTCATTTCTGTTCGGTCTCGCTAACATTATTTGGTGTGTTTGGGGGGGTGGGGGTGCGTGGGGAGAAGAGAGGGAAACCCTGCTGAGTCTGTTTGCACTGGTCTCTATTAGATATGCAACAAATCTGCCATTTCCGGCGTTGCTTCTATCTAATTAGAGATGTATTTAGATGTGACGTGTAAATAAGCG
>NW_010232015.1:0-20225 GCF_000690775.1 Eurypyga helias | reverse complement strand
GCTAGCCAGAATTAAACCACGACAGGCTACTAAACTTGACTGCCAGTTTGTTTGTGATCAGACGCAAATATTTTGGATTTTTCTGTAAGATGTTAACTTCTTTAATAGTTATCACATACCTATCACTGTCAGGGACCGGTACTACAATGTGCGTAAAATGTGTTTCCCTGTGTGAATGTAGAGGGTTAGCCAGATTATATTCTGACTGTAGAGCAAAAGAAAAATCAGTGCAAGTAAATGGGGATGGTTCACTTTGCCTATAAATATGATGCAGACAGCTAACACAGTCCAGTGTAGACAATACAGATTAGAACAACCAACTCAGAAGTCACCAATTGGGAGAAAGGTGAATGGGGGAAGAAGAGGAGGAGACAGGGCATTTCATTTTTATTTACACCTATCAACATCTATCCTTTTACTTCCTGCAATTCCAAACTGTCTATTGCCACTTTGCTTATACACCTTGCTGCTAGGTAAAAAGATCATATACAGAAACTCCAGTTCTGAGGTAAATTCATCACTGCCAAACAAGGGAGGAAAAGTTTTACAACTGAGAAACAAAGGACCTGCTCCTTGCTTTCCTTCTGAAGGAGATGGGTGAAGAGTCTAAGCTTAATGACTGAGACATATCCTATAACTCTACTTTCTATAAGTCTCTAAGTCTCCTTGGTCTCCACATCTCAGAGATAATGTAATTAAATTCAATGAAGTGCATTTAATTAATTGAGTAACTTTTAATCAAGACTTTAAACAGGAAAGAACTCTCTGTTCATCCTGCATAACAAGATGCTGAAGATCCTACTCTGTTTTTCATAAAAAATAGGCTTTACTACTATAAGTAGGCCTGTAGATGTAGGAACACCAGACCTTTAAAAGGGCTTCATTAGATACTGGCAGAATTTTACACAGAGTAGGTTGGAGCTGAACAGAGGCTACAAACATATCAGAGAATTGGGGTCAGTTGACCAGAACTGAGTTCCTGACCTTCTGCTTCTGGGATCCAAGTAAGCAAGTTTAAAGCCCATTCTAGTAAACAGACTGTCATCTGCAGTGAAGAGGTATATGGAGTCTGGTAAAGACTTCTCTCCCTTACCCCACAGTGGATTTTAATATTGGAATTTATAAGTCTTTCTCTTCCAATGTGTGCTTATTATATTCACACAAAGACATTCAGAGTATAAAACATTTTCTTTTCCTTTAGAAAGAAAAATACTGTACAAATGTAAAGACTAGGCAAATTACTTATCAAGAATTTCACTGTTATCTCACAAAGAAAGAAAAAAGAGTCTTCTTGGATAAACAGACTCTCTCCTTAAATCCCTAAATCATGAACAGAGGAAATACAAGTTCCTGACGGGTTGAAGAGCACAACTGGCAATACAGAAGGAACAGAAGTAACTTTGGCATTATGGTAGCCTATCTGTTGAGGGAAACCATATGTTCTGAAAGTGATATGCCTGTTCCAGAGAGGGGAAGAAGATAGATGACAGCTACAATACCTTTAACAGATACACTTTACAGTGGGATTTACAGCATCTTTAGAAAGTGTTTTACAGCTGACCCTTCAGCACCATGGTTGAAGACAATGCTGGCATGCGTCACTGGGGTTAGGAATCTCATCTACAATCACCAACGTGGGACGAAGTTCTGCTTTGCTCTATAATCCATGTGGACCATTTCACTGGCAAACAACAGGCTGGAAAATTAAAATTAATTCCCAAATCCAAGCACAGACAGGTGGTAACTCTGAATCTACGAAGCTAAATTAGCATTTTTGTA
The DNA here is from genome assembly GCF_000690775.1 of Eurypyga helias. Classification (NCBI taxonomy): domain Eukaryota; kingdom Metazoa; phylum Chordata; class Aves; order Eurypygiformes; family Eurypygidae; genus Eurypyga; species Eurypyga helias. The sequence continues at coordinate 18,446 of NW_010232015.1, read as the reverse complement.
AATCTCTTGGCAGAGTTAATGCCAGATTTACTTTTCTCACAAGAGAAATTTTCAACTTTATCCTTGTTATTGGCACCTGAACTGAAAACATGAGTAGCAAACAGGTCAATTTACCAATGGTGTCTGGTCTTTAACTGTTCCACAAAAGATTTTCTGCTACAGCAGTCACAGAAGTAGTAGGCTGTAGTTTGTGATTTTGTTATGGTGCTGAGTAACTGCTGCAGAAAATACTATTATTTTCTAAACCCTATTACAAAGATATAAAATAACAGTGAAAAGTTTCTACCACAATACAGAGGCAGGAAATGTTTCCTTCACCCAAAATAATTTCCAAAGGTGATGAAGAGAAGAGTGAAATTCCTGAATATTAATTTTTCACAGAGGATTAAATTTCCTTTCACTTCTATGGGTAAGGAATTTGACATGGTCCCCCACAACATCCTTCTCTCTTAATTGGAGAGATATGAATCTGATAGGTGGAACATTCAGTGGATGAGGAACTGGTTGGATGGTCATAACCAGAGAGTAATGGTCAACAGCTAAATGTCCAGATGGAGACTGAAGACAAGTAGTGTGCCTCATGGGTTCGTAAGGGACAAGTACTGTTTAGTATCTTCATCAGTGACATAGACAGTAGGACTGAGTGCACCCTCAGCAAGTTTTCAGAAAGCCAACCATATACTGGGCTGCATCCAGAGAAGCATGGCCAGCTGGTTGAGGGCAGTGATTTTCCCACTCTACTCCGTTCTTGTGAGACCCCACCCAGAGTACTGCATCCAGCTCTGGGAGCCAAAACAGAAGAAGGACATGGACCTGCTGGAGTAAGTCCAGAGGAGGCCATGAAGATGCTCAGAAGGCTATGGGGTCAGGCTGAGAGAGTTGGGCTTGTTCAGCCTGGAGAAGAGAAGGCTCCGGGGAGACCTTATTGCAGCCTGCCAGTACCTGAAGGGGCCTACAAGGAAGCTGGGGGGGGGACTTTTTACAAGGGCCTGTAGTGACAGGACAAGGGGTAATGGGTTTAAATTGAAAGTGGGGATGTACAGACTAGATATCAGGAAGAAATTTTTTTAGATGAGTGTGGTGAAACACTGGAACAGGTTGCCCAGAGAAGTGGTGGATGCCCCATTTCTGGAAACAAGGTGAGGTTGGATGGGGCCCTGAGTAACCTGATGTAGTTGTAGATGTCCCTGCTCATTGCCAGGGGTTTGGACAAAATAACTTATTTTTCAGGTCGTGTGCTTCCAATTTTTGCACAGATGTGAGATACCTTGTTAATAGATGTGTTGTCTTCTGCTGAGTTTTAGCTGTGTATGGAGTACAGCTATAAGCCTACTGGAACTAAGTCCAAAAATCCTTGAAATTCCATCTTAAATTTTGGGGGCACAGTCAGAGATTTCATCCCATATATTTCAAGGGCAAAGTCAGTAACTGAGTCAAATACCAAAACACAGATATAGATTCCATAAAATACCAAAGCCATTGAAAATAAAACATTAAAAACTGCATAAGAGCAAGGATAAGTAAAATGAATCCTCTCCTTTTTCTATTTTATTCTACTGTATTTTGAATTCAGGAGGAGAAGTAGGGGTTTTATATCATTCCACTAGATTTTGCAACCATATGGTCAAACAGAGAACACAGTGACTAAGTGATAGACTTCCAGCCTCAACAATCTGCATTCGAAAAGGAGCAGATCCCTGTGTTTTTCTCCTTCTTTTTTTTTTTTGTCTGTGTGTGTGCGTGTGTCTCCTATACCAGTTTCTACAACACTTGTCTTTTTTTGCACAGGACATTGCATTTGGGGGAGTACTTTGCACACAGAGACAGTTTATCTTCATGACAGTACAGGAAGCTTAGAATCTACTTATTAAAAGGACTCTGTCCCAGAAGTCAATCTAGTGCCTTAGTTTTCACCAGCAGCCTTTGGATTTATGCAGACTGTATAACTGGAGAACATTTATGTATAATTAAAGTACATACAGACAGGTAAGTCTAATACAAACAGTTTTTCTAAGTGAGATGCATCTATTTACAGTAAGCTAGTGGCAAGATTGCTGCAGTTTAATTCTTTACAGGTCTAGTTTCTGAAATTGCTCGCTACACACTGCTGAGACCCATTACAATTCAGTATCACTAGCATGCAGATTTCTGATCTGTTCTTTATTTTTACCCTTATGTCACTTAAAATACTGACGAAGTCAAGGTTCTGGACCAGCTGTTTTCAGTGATCAGGTAGAATCTTGTTTCTTCCATTGAAAGAATAATAAATACAGGACCTACAGTTATGTTTACAGGTGTTAGTCTTTGTATGTATATGCCATTCATAAATGCTTTGTACAGAAAATCCTCCCTGCAAAGTAAAAATGTGAGGTTGTTCACACAATATGCACTAACAAATGAACTGTATCACTCCTAAGATGCTTGATCACATCCAGTTTTAAAAGTTTGGCATAATCAGTACTTTACTATTTGGAAGAGAATCTTTGAAAAGGAGGAAGCAGAGAGTAGTCAGTTACATTTATACTCATCTGTATATTGTTTATGGGTTTCACATAAGCTTATTACTATAAAGGGAATAAAATCAGGCACTGATTCGGCTCACTAGCCACAGTAGCCCTTCTTTTTTGAGAGAAACCCCCAATTCAATTTCTCGCTGGAATGGATTTTTCGCAAATAAGGATAATCCTTCATTTAGTGTTTACACACTTGGTTACCTCTTAGCATTCTTCCCTGTCATATCAGGTTTTAAAATTTTATTTAAAATTGCCAGAATTCATTTATGCATTAGCTAGTTTTATTATAGTTATGGACGAGCTAGCATTCAACAAATTTAGCATTAGGAAAGAATAGTCATGATTTTATCAGAATGTAGCAGGACCCATACCCAATTTTTACCTTAATTTTCTTGTGACATGTTACTGTTCATGCAGAAACACAGCCCACCAGCAAAAAATAAGTATCTGCACTGGCAAAAAGTAAACTATTTTTTACTCTCCCATCTCCTTCCTCTCCTTCTCACCTAAAATAGAGACAGACACTCAGGTCCCCTAATTCATTTTATCAGAGAATAAAGGGAAAAATGGATTGAGACTAACTATGTGGCCTCCCTGAAATATCCAGGAAGATTCTGCGCACTACACAATTTAAGATTCGAGTATATCAGTGATATTTTAATTAAGAAAGCTAAAAATTGTCAATTCTCTTTAATGGAATTTAAAAGATGAGATATGCTAGAAAGAAGTAAAGCAGAAGAGAAATTTAAGAGTCAAGCTGAAGAAAAAGTTTTCCAGTAGAGTACAAAATATTTTAAATATAACTACGATTTGTAGAGTTAAAAGAAGCTTAGAGGTTAAAAGAACCTTAGTTTAGCTATTTCATTTTAGTTGAAGTAAATAAGGCCTAGGAATTCTGATTTCCTCTTTAAATTGCTGTTTTGCCAAAATGCCGAAGTCAGCAAACTTAGGCTTCATTATCAGGCCTGATTTTCAGGAAACAGCTTTTTATGCCAGCAAAAATGCCGCACTGAGGCTGAAGGTGACAGCAGAACCAGAGAGATGACCTGCTGGCTCCTGTTTCTGATCACAGCTTAGAACCTGAACAGCCTGGTCCTGCACTCCTCTTAACTGGGTTAGCCACGGGGACAGGGTGAAACCAGGTCTAACATACTATAACATCAACTGAATAATTATGATTGCACGTTAAGGAATTGTCATCATGAGGTCAAGACCTGCAGACAAATTAGGAGAAGAATGAAAAAAAACCTCTCTTGACACTGTTCCAAAAGCCTGAGTGAGACAACATTAGTTTATTTTAAAAATCCACCTTCAATATATAATCTTGTACATCACCAACAAGAATTGATGGAATTTTCTAACATTGCTCATACCAAAAAAAAAACCTGTATGACACTACCTAATAAATACACTGCTTAAAATAAAAGGCAAAAAGTGAAATTCTAGAAGATAAAAAACAACCATGGCACAGTGGAAGAACATTTGCTTACATGAGCCGGTATTTTAGCTTTTGTTTGCTTTTCATTTTAAGAATTTCTAATATTGTACGAAACTATGGAGGGTGTAAATATTCTGTCCTATTAGCTCAGAATACAACCCTCAACATGTCATCTTACAATTGATTAAAATAATTTATATCCTATAAGGTAAGAGATGCACAAACTGTTCATTCGGCTGGCACCTGACTGTATTACTTTAAATCTACATCTCTTCTCACTGAAAGTACTGTCACACTCCAGGCAGAGACTTCATCTGGTGATGTGATGTTGACAGAAGGCTCCATGAAACTCAAGATTCAGGCAGATAAGCAGACAGTCTTTCAGTCTGGTGATAGTTTTTTTACAGAATTGTATGACATTATTCCTGACCACATCTAGAAGGAGCTTGGAAGTTTTAGATCTGAGCTAGAGCAGATATATCTGCAGATCCAGAACAGATTGAGTATTCAAAAAAAATTACTCTCCCCTTTAAGCACCATATAAAATACCAGGCTAAGCTTGGGTTAAACACATTCTTGCCTGTTTGCCTAAGTCAGTTTGAAATAAAGCAAGCAATTAGACCTGAATGAAATGAAAAACCTAACTTCAGGGGAATTAATTTCTTCCATCTGAAACTAAAGTTTTAAAATCAAGCAACTCGAAATATACAGAGAGAATATTAACACCCAGAATGAATGTGTTGTCCAGATGAGGACAGTGCAGAATCGTACATCACCTTAGCCACACAGCTGGTAGTGTGAAGGCAGAGAGTCAAACTGCAACCCAAGAGAGGACTAACATACTGCAGGGAATGCAGGGAAACAGTTTTTGATGTTCGGAGAACCTGCTCTACCGTCTACGACATCTATATTGGTAACAGAGAAAAAACACTACCCTTGGTTAGTTTATTTTTCCTTTTCAAAATTATGGACATTCAGCAACAGTCCCGGGTAGGGAGGAGACAACAGAGTTTTCAGCTAGAAGGCTACGTGCAGAGTTAGACAGAAGAAAGCTAGCAAAAACATCTGCTGGTGCTCTTTACAGGAAGCTGAGGCATCAGTTCAGATGCAGTGCCTTACTCTGAAACACCTAACTTCTCCTTAGCTGCGGTGACTTTTCTGACAGCGCGAGTGCTGCTTATGGAAATACAGACATGCAGAACATACTGATTCTAACTAATACACCTTGAATTCAAAATAATAATTTTTAAGAAAAGCAATAAAATCTAGAACTTGGGGATGTACAGACAAATTCAAAACAATTGCCGAACACTTCCACCATCAGAACACAAAGAGCTGATGAGCACATGCAGATCAAATCTAAGTAAAAATACCCCTGGTACTGTCTTAGCTCATCTTTTTTTGACAGAGTGCACACGTATCTTAACCAGAAAGACAGACTGCCCTCGGCAAGGGCACCCAAACTCAGTTTGCTCAAGTATCACCATGAGCGGATGCAGGACAAAACAGTTATTGCTTCTATCAGGTTAGTGGTACAGATACCCAGATATGCAATTTAGGAGCCAGAGTTCAGCAATCTATACTTTTAAGCATTGGTAAAAGTAGGAAGGCACAGTCTGAATAGGGGGTAGTGGTTAAAGCTTGAGTCAGCCTATTGTTGTAAGATCTAAATCCTTAAACTTAGCAGCACTGACAGGAATTTCAAGATGGGCTACGAAATGTCTTTATACTTGTAGTTAGTGTCTTTATCCTCCTCCCAAACCAGCAAGTTTAAATGCCAGTATGTATAAACAACATAAAGCTTAGATTCAGCTATTCAGTGGTTTTGGCTGAATAGGTTTTCGTGTAAAAAAAGATCTCAGTCTCTCAGTACTGTTTGTACTCTGATTGTCTTAGCAGACATAGCCTGAAATTTTATTTTAATGGAAATCTTTCCATGGAGGGATTTCTTTTTAAAAATTTAATGCTGTCAGATTTTTTTATCACGTCTAATATTAATTCATTCTGTGTGTCTAGGTCCAAAATTGGTGCCGTTTTAACTATGACATTTTAACATCATTCAAACAATATACAGCAATCCTTTGATGGCTGTAGTTGTACGTGTACTTAAAAGAAATTGCTTATACCAGGCCAGGTTGTTCTCATTCAAAGCTGGTGGAATTAAAAAAAAATAAAATTAAATTAAAAAAAAAAAAAGCTGCCTAAAGAATAAGTTAAAAATTTCCTCCATCCCAGCCAAATTATTTTCCCTTGTCTGAAAAGTCTATGTGTATTTTCTTGACCAAAGCAAGTAATTTAAGATAAATTGATATTTTTCCATCACTAAACTGTGAGAATATTTCTCTGCAAGTTACTTCTAACATATGTTTCATACTTACTACAGAGCCTAACCAATTTTATTTCTGCTATTAACAAAACCACTCAAACCATTAAATCTTACATAATAATAATACCCATGTTCAGAGCTCTTGCCAAAGAACAGGTTCTCCAAATAAAGTCTAGAAGAGCTACAGGATTTAATGTTAGATTTACATTTTTATACTTAAAAACTACATAGGAAAACAACCAACCCACTCTTAATATAATTAATTTCTAAACACACAAACATCTGCTACCCAAAAACCACAACAACAACAAAAGGCAAACCAAACATAAACCTTTTCCTTACTGAAGATATACCACTGAACTCAAACTCAAAAATGGCCTTTTTTTTTTTTCCACATAAGAAGCAAGCTTTAAACAACTGGCAATTACTACAGGGAACCAAGGATGTCTTGTTTTATCTAGCTGTTTACAGTAGAAAACTTAAATGAACGGTAACAATTTATACGTGGATTAGTAACTGGCAATAGCCCATCTCCCTAAAGGCCTATTTAAACATCAGAAGAAGTTACCCAAGAAGAGGGGTAAAACCTTCAGTAGAACACTGCATACCTCTACCAAGAAAGTTAACATATATGCATGTTAAAATATAAATACATATATATATATATATACACACATACATAAAAATATAAATCAAACTACCATGGTTGTGGTTGCATCATGTTAAAGATGTTTTATACTAATGAAGCTCTGAGGAAAGGTTTAACGAGTTTGACCTTAATACCTTTAGATCACAACCCTATCCAAACAAATCTAATCAACAGAACTTAAAATGAGCTGATATTTAGTTACAGAAGTTTCAGTTTTTACTTATATCATGTTTAAGTACCCTAAACATTTTCTATTAACCAATTCAGGCCAAAACCAGATTAAAAGACCCAACCTCAGCCATGAGGAAAAAAATGTACAGATTTGGAGGCGTTTATTCCACAGTGAGGTAGAATACAGAGCTGTTTATAATTATTTTAGAAGTAAACATTTACTCTGGTCTGGTTTTAATCAATCTCTTTAATTATCAAAAATTAATATCAAATTATAATAATAATTTAGTAATTACATCAGCTTCTTAATGGAGATGAAGGCACACTTCTAAGAAAATAGCTTGGTATTTGATACTCCTTTACTACAATACTTTAAGTAAATATAGTTATTTTTTCCCTCTGCACCAGCTGGTGCATTGGATATTCCAGTACCTTAAAAATAAGGAAAAAATTACTGACCCTTTAGAATCGTTTAATATTCTTCATTACAAAAAGTGTTGAAACAATGTAGTGTGAGCATGATCCTCTTGTACCCACAGCTATCTAAGGAATAACTCTGAGAAGACAGAAGTTAGGCAGTACTTTAATAAAGAAAGCAAATTAGGAGAGTTATGCACTGGGACATCTGATTCTCAGTGGCAGCTGCCATATTAAAAAAAAAAAAACCCACACTGTCACAGCCAAAGATTTGTTTGCACATAATACATTCCAGCAAGCCATCCACAGCACATTAAGATCTTACTGAGCAGGAAAAGGATTCCAAAAGATATATATACATATATATATATATATGGAGATACATATATGGGAAGGGGAGACTAAGAAGGATTTACATACAGCTTAAGATGTTGACAGAGTAGATATAGCTCTAATGTTTAAAATGCTGACAAACATTCACTGTATTTCCTTTCAACATAAAAGGCTAATAAACTTTAGAGAGGGTCTGTCTTTGTGAGGGGAGGAATTACTGCATGAAGAGAAGGCCGTATTTGCATACTGGTAAGATAAGGATGGCAGAGTTGCCAATACTCAATATGCCAAAAGATATAACCTGAAGGGGCTCACTTTCCGTTTCCCTTGGTGTAGCACCCAGTGGTCATACTGTCCGTGTATATGCCAGCAGAGGGTTAGAATGGCCCCTCTCTGGTTACACTTCTGCCCCCAAGAACGGCCTGAACTAAAGCTGAATAAGATTTACTTATCACATCTGGTACCCCCTCCTTTTTCTTTCCCCCCCAAAAAAGGCATTCATCTAAACAAAATTTATAAAAAAACACATTAATAGAAACAGCATAATACCTATTAATGAATGAAACAGATGAAGTCCACCATCTGATCTATATGTATACAGGATCCCATGCTACCCAATGGTAAGTGCTCCAAATTTCTAAGGATTTCAGGAGAAGTAGGAGTTATAGCTATTCACCAAAAAAATCCATGATAAAGATTCAGAGAATGTGTCCTGTTACAAAAAAGTAATTCAAATGCAACGAATATTTTGAACAAAACAAGTGCTATTCTGAGCATGGTATTTTTTGCTAGTCCCAGGTTTTCAGTGATATACTGAAACACACATTATGGGTGATATCACCACTGTGTATAAATATTTGAAGGGAGGATGTCAAGAAGCCAGAGCCAGACCTTTTCAGGGGTCCAGAAGCAATAGACACAAACTGAAACACAGGAGGTGGTGTCTGAACCTAAGAAGAAACCTATTTACTGTGAGGGTGATTAAGCACTGGCACAGGCTGCCCAGAGAGGTTGTGGAGTTTCCATCCTCGGAGACATTCCAAAGAACATGGTCCTGGGCTCCAAGTGGCCCTGCTTGAGCAGGGGGTTGAATTAGATGACCTCCAGAGGTCCCTTCCAACCTCAACCACGCTGTGAGTCTGTGCTTCTGTGGTATCACAGCAACTGCAAGGATAGGATGCACTGAACACCATCTACATTCCTAGGCACACATCTATCTCTCTGGCAAAAAGGGTTCATGAAACATTTGACTCAGAAGCTCATGTAAAAGACTAATCTGAAAGTAAATTTGGTAAGTGATTTCCTTTTCATTTATGACTGTTGTCACCCAGGCTGGAGACACCCACCTTAGGCTTGAAATTAAAGGGCAGTTTTATTTCAAAGCATGACTTGAAGTGGTATATAAAACTGAAGTAATTCTCCCTCTTTCCAATATTGGGTTTTTTTCCAGCTTTTAAGACACTTTATAGCATGTACTCTCACTGAAAACACATACTGTAATAAGTATTATAAATCATGCATAGATATCTTAGAGATTCTAACAGAACTAGAAGTTAAAATACACTTTCTTACCCCACTAAAATGAAAAAAAAAATATATGTTAGTTTTTCAACACAGAGGCAAGAAAGTTTCCTTTCCAAAGTTTACTTTGTATCAAAGAATTGCTTCTCCCATCTTTTGGAATGAATGGGATAATTTTCTTCATAAATCAAGTATGCATTTGTTTTCATTTACTACATATATACATAAATTAAACAATGGAAGTTCGGTGTAGTGAAATTTGTCTTAAGGGATATTGGAGAAAGAAATGAAAGAGGTAGCCAAAAGCCTGAATAACTATATCAAGTCTTCGGAATCCTCCTAAATGTTCTCTTCAGATGGAGCTTAGCACTTTGGAGGCCAGCTTCAGTGGCAGTGTCACTATGTAAGGCAGGTGCAAGAGTTAAGTTGTCCTTCAAGGGGTTCCGTGTGAAGTGAGACTCAGAGCCAAACAAAAAAGTGGAGGAGAAAGAATAAAATAGTTACAAAATAATATTGCAGTCACCCAATGTTGAGTGTTCTTACTCCGTTAAGTGTCACAGTATCATAAACAGGCCCCAGGAACATTTGTTAAGATTAGCCTTCCCAGGTTGCAGCTGGATTTGGCAGAATCCAACAAATCATCAAAGAAATCAGGCTTTTAAAGGTAGAAATGTAGGTGTTTTTTTTTCTTCTGATATTCATGTTACTAAAAGCAATGAAGACACGGGCTGAGTAATGGCAGAATCAGACCTGCAGACCCCACACAATTGTTCCTAGGAAAGTTCCACCAGTAATTCTGGGTCAGCTCAGCACTAGATTTGTTTAATGCGAATGCCCTGCACAAAGTCACTGCAAGCAATAGGAGAGCAATACAGAAGAGTGGATGACACAAATTCCTTATAAGGTACATGCGGAATTATAGTAAAAATGCTAAAAATCTTTGCCTCCTTGGTCAGGCCAATTAGTGACAGATTCTCCTTTGCTATGATGGAAAAATCTCTTCTGAGACAGATTTTGTTATTGGAAACGGCTCAAACTGTCTAACAGATATTTCAGATGGAGATTTTGTATCCAATGTAGCATGGAATTGTGCATGAACTACAAACACCACTAGGAGATAGGACTTACCAGCATAACATCGCCCTGCACTAAGTCTCAGCAATTCATATTTCGCAGGCTTATCACCATCAGATCAGGTCATGGGAGAAACAAGTGCATTAGCCTGTGTGGCAGGTAGGGAGAGGATCAGAATAGGCCTGGTTTCTTTCTGGCATCCTGGCACAGCTGGGCTCAGACTACACAACAGAATAACATATCTGTATCTTAATATATTTCCTCACCCTCAAAAAAACCAGGTTCACTAGAAAAAAAGAAAAATTAGGCTTATGATTAAGAATGCAAACTTAATATAGCTAATGCAGAAGGATTTCCTGAATTTGTGAAAACCCTGGAAAAAAAGAGTTCTGAGACCTCTTTCTTTCTGCACTGGCCTTCTCAAAAGAACATTAACATCAGTGCTCAGTGGTGGTAATTAAGACGTCAGAATTGAGACATTTTCATTATTTATGCAGAAAGAAACATATATATTGAACATGTATAATTTCCTGCAAGTACTTCTTTTGTTGGCTAAGTGCAGGGAAATTAAGGTATTTTTGCCCTAACACATTCTTTACTAGGAACACAACAATAAATGGTTGTTAGTTTAACCAAGGAGCATGCATTACAATGGTAACTTTCCTATGTGCAATATTCAATAAAAATATTTTAACACATAGTGTTCATCATGTCATAGCTAAGATCTATCAAAAACATTTTTATCCTCACAGCAAACACGTAATTTTGGAGACACAAATACCTACGTCATCCAGTCTCTAGAATTCCATTACATTTTTAGTATCTCCCCAGCCTGTGAATGAGATATCACTTTATCACACTACACTACACTGGGTGGAGTTTATTTTGGAGTTCAGCTGAAAAGGACAACTTGATTTTTTGTTATCTGCTTGCAATATTACCCAGCAGCGGTAACCAGCAGTGGGAAGAAACTGACTCATAGCCGTCAGGGCTAGATGACTGTATAGCTGCTACTTGTCCCTTTCTCTTGCAGTCAGCCTTGTTTTGATGCAGTGAGTGGTACTCCTTCCTTTCCCTGTCACTGAGCCAGGACACAAGTAACAAATTCCAGTAAAAATCTGTGATCTGAAATAAGCAATTGTGAAAGGTAGTGGACTGTGGAATAGAGATTCACAAGGATATATTGAAATAAGAGAGATCAAAAGTAAACTGCCTTTTAATACAGAAAATCTCTGCTAAGTTGATAATAATTAAAAAGAAAACTATTTAAATAATGAATAAAATGTAGTTAGGAAGTAAGAACTTGAAGAAAACGATTGTATTAAAGATCTTTTTATTCCTATGAAATATGAAAGTATCAAATTCAAAATACTACACTATCATCTATTAGCAAGACCACTTAAACTGTCTATGACCTGTTATTTGTCAGTCACTGGAAGACACTCAAAAGGTACCAGCACTTCTCCCTCGCAGAACAGTGATGTACCACACAGCCTACGCCAACTGACAAGTTACCCAAGTGACAAGCTTTTTATGGTGCCAGAGAAATAAAATCCAGGAAATGTCCATTTCTTTGTTAGTTTTAAGATGAAAAGCAGTAGATGAAAGTAATATCCCCAATATGACAAACAATGAAAGAGCAGTTCCATGGCAGAGACAGCTTAACAAAACCCAGGAACTCAAGAGTCTCAGGAGCGCAGACAGCAGGGACAGCAACAGGACTGTATGCACCAGCTGCTGAATAAGATCCAGATGTGCTGTCAGTGCCAGAAACTAGGTCTCATCTCAGCTGCAGGGTCTTAAATCAGATCTGAAGATAATTCTCCATATCTGAAAGATTTGAAATAATGATGTGAGCTATAAGAAAATCTTGAAAACTATATAAGAAGCAATGCAAAACTCTGTTGGTGTTGGTACTAGAGGATATACTAGTATAAACAGTACTACCAGCGACACGATGTGAAGAATTAACAAGTCATGAGTCCCTGCAGTAGCAATGACCTCACCACAGCACCTGTGGATGAGCATGGAGACCTAAAGTCTATGTACTGCACTTCAGTCCAGATTCTTACCCTGGCTGAATTTTGTGTTATGACAGATACCAAAGCAAATGGTATCTGTCATAATGGTATCTGTCACCCTTTCACAGAGAGGGTGGTGAGGCACTGGAACAGGTTGCCCAGAGAAGCTGTGGATGCCCCATCCCTGGAAGTGTTCAAGGCCAGGCTGGATGAGGCTTTGAGCCACCTGGTCTAGTGGAAGGTGTCCCTACCCATGGCAGGGGGGTTGGAACTAGATGATCTTTAAGGTCCCTTCCAACCCAAACCATTCTGTGATTCTATGATTCTACAAAATGTTATTGTCTTCTGTACCAGGCGTATGTTGCAGTCAGTCACACTGAGAAGGTGAACTGTAAATATAGAGTTTGTTGTAAACCAGTTTGCAGAATCAGGCCTTCCCTTAAACAGCCATTTCCCTTTTCATTATAGAGTTAACACGGTGAATTGTAACACTGCTATGGCTCCAAATAACTAACTAAATAAATAAATAAATAAATAGATGTAAATGTGTTTCTATAATCAAGGTTTTTTTGTGATATTTTTCTGGAAAGAAGAATACCCTAATTATCTGAAACATGATTACTGAAACAAATTGCAGCATTGTAGGTTTAAGAAATAAATATTTTTAAAGCTTAAGAGCAACAAAAGATTTAAAATAGGGTTAAACTAATGACTAAAAGTTTTGAGATATTTGAATAAAATTGCTGGCAGGCTGGTAGGTGGTCTACACAAGACTCCCTCAATCCAATCTTTCCAGACACGCTTTTGTGCTTGATTAATTAGAGAAACTAGGGAGAGGTGATACTTTCGTAGTGACTGATGTTTTCTTATAATTAAATGCACCTGGTATATATTTCCCATAAAGCATTAGGTCAAGAATTGTTCATAAAACACAACCTAAGTGTCATATGGAAAATTACAAATTTAATATTTAGATGGATGTCTTTGGTAAAAATAAAAACAGTAGGCTCTTTAATTTCATAGAAATATAGTATCATAAATTTAGCCCGAGCATCATATATTAAAATAATGCTATGCAAATAGGCATGACAGTTAAATAAGGTATTAGAATAAGACTGTTTAAATGAATAAGTAATATTTTTAAATGTCAGTCAACACACCATGAAAAAAGAACACTCAACTTAATTAGGTTGGTCATTTGTGGCTTAGGTAGGAAAAGGATTAGCATGTAGAATAAGTAAAGACTGCCATAAGCTTTGTGTGGGTTTTACACAGGTATTCACTTTCATCTCAATAAAAGAATTAGTGTAGCAAACGCTGGCTTACATGGTGCTTTGCTGCTTGCGGCACAAGAGAGCTTCTCAAGAAACTTGCGGTGTTGCCACGTAAAGGTCAGGCACAGTTTATGTAAAATAGGGAAAAAAATACTTAAAAAAATGGCTTTGCTGACAAATCTGTAGTACGGTGATACAGACAAGCTTTTTAATAGTGTGCTTATATCAACTTTATTTTGACTAATTTCTCTATAAAAGGGAAATAATTGTAGCACCAGTAGAGAAGATGTCTATCAGCAATCACCCCTACAGTCCAGTGGACTGGACTGGCATGAGAGAGGGTTTGGGGTAATACACTAATTTACATATCTTTTTTTTACTGTGCACAAAATCAGGCTATTGACAGTAATGTTGTCAGCCTGATGTAACTTGCCTGCTGTAGTCTGCAATGCATCGACGAAAGCAGAGCAGATACAAGTAGATACTTACTATCTATTGTGCCTGCTTACTGGCAGGACCACACTTTTGCCTAACATTCATGTAGAGAGGTCCCTACACACTATTACTATACGACTATAAATGGGGCTTAGCACATATTCCAAGCTTCCCCAGCGGGAATTGTTTTCTGTCTCCCTGGAAGATGAACCAGCAAGTGAGAAAACAAGAGGTCACAAGGGCCAGGCACGTGCCAAATCTGCACCTTATCTTCATAAACACAAGACTGAGGTAGATGGTATGCATTTATAAAACAAACAAACTGTTGTGTAGACCATTCATGGCAATAAGTGTGCCCATATTGCACATAGTGCACTCTGGAAGTCCTGAGGACTGCCAGCCCAAACTGCTGGCACAGCACATTCACTGTTCTCAACTACCGTGCTCTGTTCAAATTCCAGAGGAAAAGAATAGTAACAGATTTTCTTTGTTTTGGGGAGAATGTAACAAGAACCTTAAGTGCAAATTATTTGCATAGACAAGCATTATCTAGAAACTAAAGCAGACAAAAATTATCATTTGATACTCTCTAAAAGATATTTCCCTTTTGTCTTTTGTACTTTATGCAAAAATACTTTCTCAAATCTTCTGAAAGCTGAGATTTTTTGAATCAATCTTGAAAATTACCAATGCTTTCTCTACAAGTTTCCAGATACTTTTATTTCATATCTACTGTAAAATATGCTAATAGAAAAAAGAAGCAGCTGCACTCTGCTCATTCAATGGAAATTATCAGCTTGTGTATATTTATTGTGTTATTGACCCTGTCTTTGCCAAAAGAATGTAAGCCCATGTATATTCCAGACAACCAGACACAAAAACTGTATTAGAAATATGCCATATTGGAACTTTTTATAAGAGGATTTTTATTGTGGAGTTATGAGGAATTCTTGAGAGACACTAAAGAGGGGAGGGTATTTTTTTTAAGTCTCTAAAATGAAGAAAACTATTTACCAGATACTGTAAAATCTGAAAAGTTTGGAAATTTACTGAAGTCTACTTAACAGGAGAAACAAAACGATTCCAAACCAACAGCATAGGTGTGAAAGTCATCATTTCCAAGGGTGGGCATGCCAAAGGAAGCCACTGGATCTAACAAAGGACACACATGGTGTGCTGTCAATGCAATACACAAGGTTCAAACTCACCTACTGATAACAGCAATGTCTTTCAGCAGCACTGACTGCTTGCACGCAAGCTGAATCCTGTAGTTTGTGATTTTATCCATTCTGAATATTATACCACTGGAAATGTACATTAATGGCAACTTCTCTTGTATTTTGATTTGTGATATGGGATTCAACCCTATACTAATAACCAATATTTAAGTGCACCTTCTGGGAAAAACAAATCCCCTTAGATGTGTTCATTTGGAATTCCACAAAATGGAACACTTCTAAGACTCTGACATAAATCAGGTAATTCAGGAACAGCACACAGAGCTTGATGGGGTTTGTTGTTGTAGTTTTTTGTATTAGATGTGTATAAGCATTACTGCAGTTTATTCTCTTCAACAGGAACGCAGGAGCTGAGTTTTTAAAGGTCTCACTGTGCTATTACGTGTCAAGACACTGAAGCACTACTCTACATCAAGAATATGAAGCTGAAATTAACCACTTTAAACCACAGTAGAAGACAAATCTAAACCCTTAAACATGTGCCAAATATTAACGCTCCACCCCCTCCCTCCACCCCCCTCACCCCGCCATATACCCAGTATATAGTACTGCAGTGATCAGTCTCCTGCAAAGCCTAAGCTTCTCACATATCAAATCTGGTTGACACACACTGTGATTTGTGGGACAGAAAGGACTCTCATTCCCCAGTAGCACAACCAGTGAAACTCAGCAGCACTTAGACAAAATAACCTTCCAAAACTTTACATCAGTGCACATTCAAGTCAAACAACACTCTCTCATTTTAGGATGCAAACCAAGCTTGACAGATCTCTACTAATTTTCTGTCCCGGCACAATAACTTTCCCTTGACTTTACATGCAGCAGCTAGGTTGGAGGGATTAATATTCTCAACTGCACAGCCACTTAATCCCTTCTTGTCTCATTCCATAATGGTCACAATCAAGAAGTGAATTCAGGTTGTTCTGTGGCCTTAAATCAGCCATATCACCAGGTTAATCATTAATCCTTAAAACATAAAGCTAAGAATGCCTTTACAGGATTGGAGCTGTAGTCTGCAATGTGTTCCTTGTGTGTGCTGGAAATGATGGAGGTGAGAGAAATGTTCGCAAAACCTTCAAATTTCTCATCTCAGTTATAAACAGCAAGAAAAAAAAAAAAACAGAAGCACATGTATGCAGATAGACAAAACTAGATACATAATTTCCATATACTCCAAAACCTTGAAACAAAGGAATAAAAACGCTTACCCTTGCCAATGTCAGCGTTCCTTGTTTACACACGCTGCAGCGGACCCTCAGTTTCCCAGGTTTCACAGCTTGGCAGAAATTTTTGCAAAAAACATAAAAACTGTTGTAACCAGCTGCACCTGTCAGGAATTAAAAAAACGACAAAACCAAACATTGCATGTATACTGAAAATAAGTAACAAACTGTAATGAAAGGCTTCTATCTGACTTTAGAGATGGTAAGATGGCAGTGGAACAGGTTGCCCAGAGAAGCTGTGGATGCCCCATCCCTGGAAGTGTTCAAGGCCAGGCTGGATGAGGCTTTGAGCAACCTGGTCTAGTGGAAGGTGTCCCTGCCCATGGCAGGGGGGTTGGAACTAGATGGTCTTTAAGGTCCCTTCCAACCCAAACCAGTCTATGATTCTAAGATTTTAAAAAAATAAAAAAATTTTTAAAAATCTTATTTTGCCTTATCTAGTTCTTAATATTTTTTCAGTAACTCCTGCTTCTTGATCAACAGTTATAGGTGAACTCCATCATAACTCCTAGAAAATGCAACCTGCCTTGAGTTTGAGCGTACCACTGATGAGCACCAACTGTAATCTTTGGCAAGTGATGTATGAGATTGATTACCCCATCTCTCCGTAATTTGCATCTTGCTCCTAGTCTAAATTTGTCTAGCTCCAAGTTTTACTGAGTTCAAATTGCATGAATATTTCCTTGGATGAAGTTTAAAAGATTAGTTTGACAGATACCACAGCAAGAAAACAAATATTTAATTTAGGAAATTTAGTTTTATTCATGGAAGACTGGGAACCATTTGTTTCTTCTTGCTGGCAGCAGTATAACCTAGCAAAGTTTTTAAACTGCTGCCAAGATATTAGGCCAAGTAAATTTTCAAGGAAAATGAAATGAAACGCATTCTGTTCCGTGAAACTATGGAACAGAAGATGATATGCAGAGAATTGTGTAAGCCTCAGGCAATGCTAAAGAATTTGATTTCACATGCAATCCTCACCACTGTTTTGAGTAAACCCCTTTTTGGGATGGCTATTGCTATTCCTTAGAAAATGATGGAAGATTCATAGCATAGTTTTAACCTAGACCAGAAATCTCCAAGTTCAGAGACTCAAACTTACTCTCAGATATTGAACTGAGATCAGAATTAAATTTTTAACATGTTTTTCCCAATATCAAGAGGAATGGATGTGGAGATATGACCCATTAACAGTGGTGAACTTCAGAATCAATAGTAGTTCCTCAGACATCAAGCTGTTTTCACTGTCTTCTTCCCCCTTCTCCTACTTAAAGAATCATAGAATCACGGAACAGTTTGGGTTGGAAGGGACCTTAAAGATCATCCAGTTCCAACCCCCCTGCCATGGGCAGGGACACCTTCCACTAGACCAGGTTGCTCAAAGCCTCATCCAGCCTGGCCTTGAACACTTCCAGGGATGGGGCATCCACACCATCTCTGGGCAACCTGTTCCAGTGCCTCACTACCCTCTCCATGAAGAATTTCAGTTCTCCCTACATTTGTCAGCAATACACTGATTCAAATATACTTTACGTATATTTGAATCAGTGTATACTTTACGTATATTTGAATCCTAACAAGTTACCACAGTAAATATATCTGGAATAATACTTTTAAATATGACTGACTTGCTTTATTTTTACATTTCCCTCACATGACAAGGGTCATGCCCTGTGTTCTGCCAATGAAAATGCCTATCAATTTCATGTTATACATGTTCATAGGTGTCCTAATGTCCTGGGTTTGGCTTGGATAGAGTTAATTTTCTTCACAGTAACTAGTATGGAGCAATCAGAGAATCATAGAATCATAG
>NW_010232014.1:1655-1943 GCF_000690775.1 Eurypyga helias | reverse complement strand
CGCCTCATCCCGGGCTCTGCAGATGGGGAGGGGATGGGCTCTCGTTCCGGGAGGTCTCAGTCCTGCGGCTCTGATGGGCTTTAACCTGTCGCCGCTTCCCTGCCTGCCTCTCCCTGCTCAGCAGGCAGTGGCAGTGCCCTGTCTTTCCCCACAGGGATTACACGGACAATGACTTGGATGGAGGTGAAGTGGAAAACGCCAGCCGCTCCCAGAGCTCCCCACCGATTCCCTCCGCCGGGACCTGCCTGGGCACCCACTTCGGCCAAGACCAGCTGGCGATGGAGAGCA
>NW_010232014.1:1196-1632 GCF_000690775.1 Eurypyga helias | reverse complement strand
ACTCGCCTCCCCCGGCACGGACCCTGCTCTGTCCTTCTCCTGCTCCGGGGGCTCGCCTTGGCCTGTGCCAGGCTCCAGCCCTGGGCAGGTTCTGGTGGGAGCGAAGGGTTATCATCGCCCAGCAGTGACTTAGAGAGTTGTTTCTGCTTCGGGCTTGGGGGGAGGCCTAAGTTGTCCCCAAAGCAGAAGGATTTGCACTGCCTTGGGGCACCGGAGTTCGGCCCTGCTCTGTCCTTCTCCTGCTCCGGGGGCTCGCCTTGGCCTGTGCCAGGCTCCAGCCCTGGGCAGGTTCTGGTGGGAGCGAAGGGTTATCATCGCCCAGCAGTGACTTAGAGAGTTGTTTCTGCTTCGGGCTTGGGGGGAGGCCTAAGTTGTCCCCAAAGCAGAAGGATTTGCACTGCCTTGGGGCACCGGAGTTCGGCGCTTGCGGTGGCGC
>NW_010232014.1:0-965 GCF_000690775.1 Eurypyga helias | reverse complement strand
GGCTGGCAGCACCTCGGTTGCTGTAACAGACACTTCTGCCATCAAACACACAGTGTGGTGCAGGACTGAACTGCCTTCTGGGGTTTTTCTGATGTTACGGGCTCACTCTCGCTTTCTCTCACGTGCTGCCCCCCCCCTTCCCTCCCCATCTCCCCCCTTTCCCTCCTGCGTGGTGCGCAGAGCCCCTCAGCGTGGAGAGCACGGCCTGCAGCCTGGGCAGCATGAGCGAGTCGGGGCAGGGCTACGAGTGCAGCACCCCCTCGGAGACGAATTGCTCCTTCGACCCCGCGGAGGAGACCCCCTCGGGCACCGTCTCGGCTTCCTGCCCGCGACACCCTGTCACCCCCTCGGAGTCGGGGCTCTTCGCTTTGCCGCCGGCAGGAGCAGGACTCGCGGAGAAGCAGGAGATGTTACAGAGCTCCGGTGAGACGATAACCATGGACTTCACGCTCCCCGCAGACATTAACGAGGGTTTGCCTTTAATCGCTGACCCCATGGATTTGGACAGAGACCCAGAGGCAGTGGTGGCCCCTGCGCAAGTGTCCTTATCGGTCACAGATTTTGGCCTCATCGGCATCGGGGATGTAAATAGTTTCCTGACGGCTCACCAGGCCGGTCCCGCTCCCGTGGCTCGGTCGGAGCCGCTCTCGCAGTGAGTCTCCGGTCACAAACTTGTCACAGACCCAGCGAGGACTTTGACCTGACTGAGTGAAATCCTGGAACTTCCGCTGCTCTGTAGGGACAGTTTGGAGCCGTTGGTCAGAATCCGTCTTTCCATCCTCCTTGATCCAAGGCTACAGTAAACCAAACACCTTTCTGCTCCGGTTGTGATGCACTCGCACAAAGCTGGTGGCTGGCTTTAGGGGGGGAGGGTTTCCATCGCCCCCTCTTTCGTTGACCGTGTGTCACCCCAGGTAATTCCAGGCCGTTCGCAGAGTCCCTGCCCTCAGGACAGGGGACGTGTC